>NW_010509816.1:0-58532 GCF_000687285.1 Phaethon lepturus
TTCTGTGATTCTGTGATTCTGTGACTATAAAGACAAATAAGCATAGAAAGTTATGTAAAATTTTCCAAAATATAAAGCTTGAATCATTATGTTTTGATTGGTGTGATGCTATTGAAAGTGTGAATATTTAAAATTATAAAGTTTTGCAACTTAAACCTGATAAAATAATATACATCTAAAAACAATGTATGCCAGTAAACTACAAAAATTATAATACATGAAGAAATAAAGTCTAAATGTTTTTAAAATATATCTCAATAAAAATGCATACATATATGAATGTGAAATAATAATCCCAAATTATAAAAGTTATATACTTGAAAATATTACTGAAAAATAGAATGATAATTTGTTTTAACATTTTCACATGCGATTTTAACATGAGATTGCCTTATTTGGCCAAACATTCTAGTGCGAGTAAGACTACCTTTTTTAATGGAAAATTGTTTCACTCTGCATTTTCAATCCCATTAATAATGTCTTTCCTTAAAGTGGTGTTCCCTTAGGAGGTCAAATAGGGATTTAAATACATAATCATGCATTATGTACCTCGGCATTTAAAGTCAAGGTTATGATGAAATATATTTGCTATATCTATTGGAGTAGATGCATCTCATGAACCCTGAAATATTTAATTTTCCCATTATTTCAAAGTTTCAGGTTTACTGTTCACAAATGGCCCCCCACTCTACTTTGAATTCCTTGTGGGATGTTTTTTATGCAGGGGTAACAACAACTTAGAATCAACTAAGAAAAAGAAATCCTAGCATATTTTTTTCCGTTCAGCAGTAAAAAAGCATTGAAGAGAGCAGTCTCCTTGAGTACATAACTGTATCGATTCTTTTTCCATAGTGCTCACCGCTACCATACTAAAACGATGCAGACAAAGGTTAGAGTCACAAGGTCCTTTCTAACTAAGTCTGAGACAGGAAAGTTTGGCTGAGATTTCTCTCTTTCATAGGTGTTTCATCAGCGAATCTTCCCTTTCAAATTCCCAAGTCTTTGTTTGTTCCTTTACTCTTTATAATCAGTTTGGAGTATCTGTGTGCATCTCTCTGTGTGAAACATTGCAGGGTATTGGGAAAGCTTGTCTTTAAAAAAAAAGTATTATGCCCAGCAGTATCTTTTAGACAGTGAGTCTCTGTGTCTGTACATCATAGCCAAACCCCTATAATCCCTACGTCTTTATACGTGTGTCTCTTCTCCTAGCCTTGTTTTTTGTTAGTGGCCATGCTCCAGAGGATCAAAGCTGCCTTGATGGATCACAAATACAAAGTCATATCTAGGTGAAAAAGTTATAAAAAGCTACATGATGCAGGTCTAACCCACTCGTTAGTATGCTTCACAGGTTCTCCTGTGAGCCATACCCCGAGAGGCTATCTGCTTGTCATGGTCTCAGCTGAAAAGCTTGGGATCAAATTGCTGAGACTTAGGCATTTAGCTGCTGAGATCCCCTGGTTTGTTTCCCAACCTGTCAGTGAATATTGTGGTCTTCACATAAAAGGAAACGATCTGAATTTGAATTACTGTGCACATCACATGTTTGGATCTGGCTTCTTTTGGTTTTGGGAAATAAGTAAATCATTGTTCAATATGTACTATAATCAGGGAGAATAATACCTTATACACTTCTTGTATCTTCACTTCCCATATAGCCTCATGAAATTCAGTGCATGCTTTATACTGTTGTTTCCCACCAGTCCCCAGTACATTGTCTAAAAAGGTGTCTAACATTTCAGAAGATCAATAGCTCGGTGAGATTGAGTTTTGCATAAGCCAGGGGGGCAGTTGTTAAGGTTTGACCTTGGTGCACTGCTACAAGATTGTCCACTTAAACTGCCTAGGTTCTTCTTATGCTATTCCTGTACTTCTCTTGCTATTCCTATATCATTCCTATACTTCCTATACCATTACCTTTACTTCCTATACTATTCCTATACTATTCCTTCAGTACAAATAACAAATATTAGCATCCAAATCTCATATTTTTCATGGAGTTTACTTGATAGTAATTTCTCAGCCATTTTGGAAGATGTATGTAATGAGATGTTATTACCTGGAGAGATCTGCTGAAATAATTGTTATCCTTCTGGGGAATGATCAGACCTCTGCATTATTCAATCCTTGCACAAAAAGTGGGAAAGGAGATTTACCAGAGGGAATCAGGGGGTTAATTTTTCTTTTCTCTCCTCGTCCTCTCCTATTAACACCTGCTTGTTTCCTCCCCAAGTCATTTCTGCTGCCTGCAACCACATCACTGTGTAACACCCTCCTTTTAGGTCAAGGACTTCTCTGCCTTGATATAAATATTAATAATTTCAGTTCTTTATGAAGAACAGTGTATATATTGGGTGAGGGACTTTTTAAAAGCCAAAGTCCTTAAAAATTCGTGTGTTTTTAACAGGGACAGAGCATTGTCTAGTAAAAGGAGTGGAACTAGAACAGATGACTTCTAAGCTCTGCCATTGAATTATTTGACACAAAAGTAATTTAATTCCTGTGATGCAGTTTACTCACTTGTAGAGTTAGTCTAATAATAAATACCTGGCTCACGGCATGTGCAAGACTTCATTAGTGTTTATAGAGCACTTTGTCAGGTTTGAGTTCTTTGCCTCAAAACTCTGGGTAGCGGGAAAGCAAACAATGAATCTGTTAATTATTACCAAGCAACTGGTCAAGTACAGCAGAGTTCTTCACTCACACTGATAGCTTTTCTCTGTTTATCTTTTTATGTATAAATGTGCTGCATTCTATCAGATCCTGAATTTCAAAAAAATATTCAAAACCTTCAACATGAGGAAGTGGAGCTGAAACTATCTGAGAGACCTCAGTTTTGGGGTGTGAAGGAGGCAGAGAAAGGATAGGTGGCAAGGAATTTTGAATGATATAGAAGAAAGAAATGTATTCACTAAATTTGGTCACAAAAATTACTCCTCTTCCTATTGTTTTGGCCAGAACACTGGGATGATAAAATGATAATATGTTCATATCATTCAAACCTTCTCTGGAGCTTTTCTTGCACTGTTTGATTTCTTTGGGGCATCTATTTGTTGTCTCAGCTGACACTCTAATTTGAACTACACTAAAATTCACAACATCACAGCTCCTTCAGCTTTTGTGTCCATAGATGAAATCTCTGTCTCTCAGGGAAAAAATAATCCAAGGGCCTTCCCTGCATACTTTCACAGCTGATTCTTACACTGAAAAATAAATTTGCACTTTAAAACCTAGATTACGTGCAGTTATGTGCTTCATGGCTCTCTCATACAATTTTATTTAATAAAATCCTGATTCATTTAAGTTCTAGAATCAATCTGTAGTTCCAGAGGTGATATGTTATCAAGAAACATAGTGAAAACCAGGCAATTCACAAAGCAGATTTAATGAACAAAGACAAAAACAGATGACAGACAATTTAAAAGGCCCGTTTTTGTTCTTGGTTTCATAGGAACAAACTTTGTGAAGGGATTTTGCACTAACAGACATCCTGCAAAAATGCATTGAAAATACCCATTGGGACATCTTCAGTAAGGCCAAGATTATCCTTCCTCATTTTAGTGGGATAGCTAAAATGATATATTTTATTACTGTAACTTTAATTCCCAGGAGTCCAATTCTATCTCCATTTTATTTGAACTGTGAAAGTTATTATCATTATTTTGGGTGAATATTTTGATTTTATTCATATTGGGGGGAATAAGTGAAAAAGATAGTGAAATATGACTTTTCAAGAAACAGGAAGAATTAGAACAACATTCAAAATATCTTATACGTAAAAAGAGAAGAGATAATGTTCAGAAGCATCCACATATTGAAATGGCATTGAAATGGTATACAAAATGCAAGTCTTTCTGGAAATATATCAATGTCACTATGCACAACAAGTAGAATGACACTGGTCTGAAATTATTTTTGCAGTGTTTCCCCATAAACACAGACAGTTTGTCAGCTGTTTGGGTTTTCAGAATCTGTATGCAATCTCAAATGGGACAAGATTTAGAATTAGTTAATGTCCTTACAGCAGGGAAAAAAAAACAAAAACCACACGCCAAATCTTTTGCAAAGGCACTAGTAATATAGACTTAATTCAGAGAGATGTATAATACATGCATATGCAGGCAGCTATGTAGATAAAAGACAAGTAAATCCATTTGGATCTAATACTGCTGTATCTGACTTTGGCAGGAGATTCCTGGATTTTTCCAGTGTCTCATCTGCTGTAATTTCAGTTTTGTTCTCTCAGTTTTGTGATCTCAATCTCTCAGTTTTGATACGTTTCCTGTAAGTAACATAACCATTTTTCATGTCCCAACCTCACGGCTTCCTATTATACTTGCAAATAGTCAGCTAAAGTACATCTGTTATTACAGAGAAATAAGAGTTTACCTTTTTTATTCTTCATGGCATTGACTGTGGCACACCAAAATCTATGCAAAATAATTTATATATATATTCTTTTACCTTAAACACTGTATATTCTAGTAAGAAAGCACATACACATAGATATGTATCTAATTTAGTCACTAAAGTATTCCGCTAAATAGAAAACATTTAGGAAATAAATGTATGATATTTTTATATTACACTAGACTACTTGTTTTAAATCCATGTAGATATACAACTGACATTGATGAAAAACCTTGGAGAAGGTTTTTTGCTCACTAAGCACAAATTTGCATGATGGCAAACAGTTTCTCCGTTACTGCTGATATTAAGAAGCTGTATTCATCTACTTTACAATTTTGTTGCCTCCCTTCCCCCTTCCTTGTTTCTCACTGTAGCTTGCTGGACTGGTGAGTAAAGATCCTTCATTTAGCTGTCATCTAGATCCAGTGTTTTCACCTGGCACCCGAACTTAATTTGGAAGAATAAGCCTATTGCAATGCAAAATAATTCTCAGTATCTGCATTTAAGGTATGCAAAATGTACTGCAATTTTAGTGGCTCAGTTGTTCACATTTTTCTTTAGTTGCTGCAGAACACACTTTAAAACATATGTTTTAAATTACATAAAAATATATTTTATGATGGTGCACTGAAAGCTAGGCAATCTGGAGGACAAAATTTCCCAGCACCAAATCTGGCATGGTGTTATTATTATGTACGTATATTTTGAAGTTTGTTTTTTTATTTTGTTTTGCATTTGTGCATTTGTTTCTGGAGTGGGAAAAGATAAGAAAGGAACACTTTCCATTAAATGTATTACATCACACAAATTCAGGAATAAATCAGAATGAAATATTAATCACTCTTTAAGTGGGCAAGTGTTAATACAGAGAGTATTAAATTGCTAATATACACTAGATTTACTTGCTTTTGCTGTTTATACAGCTCCAGCACTATTAAAGGCTTTATAAATATATACATGCATTTATGAATGGCTGCATTGAAAATACTCTGATATTTGGTATGTCTGTGCATTCTTGCAATAGAAATTTACCTGTAGCTCTGCTGAACTATTTATTGTGTCATTACACAAACCCAGAGAGTTTCAGAACTATCCTTCTTACCCTTAGTTTCACATATTTGTGTTTAGTTTATGAAGGCAGGAGCTAAACAAACTAGGAGCTACTCATTCCCTGGCGAGAAGAGACCGAAGGGGCACTCCAAACTCCCATCCGAAGATGGGAGCTGAAACATGTTCCTTTGTTTTTTTGAGAGGAAAGCCTACTGTCAACCACAGATGTTGTATTTGCCATTGACATCTAGCAATATGCTCAGTGTTAAGAAAGCCTCAATGACAAGAGCAAATGATTCAGATTACTGTACTAAGCAGCCTTCTGCAGTCAGAAATGGGCCAGCAAAGCCCTGCTGGGCTTGGAGGAATTTCACCTCTATTCCAGTTTAACAGTACGCCAGAAAGGAGACATTTGAAGCAATAAAGTGAGGAACAGATGGGTGAGCCAAAGGTTAGTGTTAATATGATCCTCTGAAAATTAGCTTGATGGTCATCATTATCACAGACTGACATAACAAGAAATGTCATTGCAAGAAACAGAGGAAAGTGGTACAAGCACAGAGGGATCAAAAAAAAACCCCCAAGAATATGTACATGTTAATCCATAAAAAGAATTTCATGCACCTTCAGAGCTACTAATTGGAGATGTAGGTGGTCTCCAAAGTTATCTATAACAGAGACATCTTTAGTAAGGACACCCTAATTGGAATTCCCATCGAGTTAGAGTTGCTAAAACAGACTCATAGGTTTCAGAGGATATTAGTTGCCTTAGGTAGAAATGCATTTTGTTAGACAGCTCTCCCTGAGCACGCTTTCCCCAGCTCTTGTGTGCTTTGCCTCAGGGTTGTGATATGCATTACCATAGACAAGCACAGTCATCTCACCGATTCGTAGATTGTAGTGGGGGCATGATCCATTATTCTAATTACCCTGTTGAAAGAAATATTCAAGAAAAATATAAAAAGATGTCTTTTTAAGCTTCCTCCACAGAAATTCATGTCTAGCCAATTGAATAAATGCACTGAAGTTTACTGGGAACCTGATATTATACTCATTGGCACAGGTTACAATTCAGTGAAGTCTATGGAAAGATGCCAAATTACACTAGGTGCAAAAAAATAGATCTAGCTGCACATTTTATATTCTTCTTTTTCTTTCTGCCACCTGAATGAATGTATGCATTAATTACATGCACCAGCCCTATAATATAAATAGCAGTCCTTTTTTATTTTTTAAATAGATGACTGAATAAAATGGTTCTTGTCAAAGGGTATAGAGAATGAAATATAAATCCATGCAAATCTCCAGAATGCAGCAGATTTTCACAGTGAAAGAATCAATTGTTTATTATCAGATGATTTTGGAGGTCACTAAACTTTGGTAGTCAAAAGCTCCCAGAAATATACCCTGTTAAGAGCCGTGTTGGGCCTTAAAATAAAAAGAACTGGTATACCACTACCTGGAACCACAGTCTAGGCATGAGAAAATATCTTAGTTTCACCTAAGAAAATTAAAAAAATCTGGAGGTGCAAAATGACAAAGTCCACCTTAAGAAGAAAACGACACAGAAGGACAACTAGCCATGAAGAGAAACAACACCTTTGAAACTATATATCCTCTCTGACTTTTCTCTCACTAAATCTTATAAAGATATTGGCTTGAAACCTTTCAGAACTCTAAACTTGCATGTAATCTTTGAGCAATCATAAAAATGCCTGCAGGTTTACAACATTTACAAACGTTATCCATAAATGCTATGCCAATTGGCCACCCAGCATCTTATTTGAAAAGTAATGCATATTTCTCCGTGGAGTGTCTGAGATAATAAAGACCCTTTGTTCACAGAATAAAAGAGCAGAGAAAGAAGCAGGAACGTCTCCAGTTTCTCATGCAATTTCTATATTCTGTGAGCAATTATTATCTTAATCAACACCCACACCCACGACTTCCCAATCTACTCAATCATTTATACACAGAGACAGAGAAGAAACTATATATACTGTTATTACAGATTCCAAAGAGAGAGAACATTTTTTAAACTTTCCTGCTAATTTCTTAAATATCCAAATCTAGATCGCAGTGAGACTATATTCCTCACAGCATCATTTAGAGATATTAGAGGAACTGCAGCTATTGGAAAAAAAAGACAAAACTGCTTAAGTCTTAAATGACTGCATTAGTTTCCAATCATGTTCTTATTTATTTTATCTTTATGATATAAACTTGTTCTCTTGAATAATCAAAAGCAATTCTTTCCTATGTTTCTGTGAGAGTAAGGGTGTATCAGTCTCTGTAATCTGACAAAACATGAATCCAACAGGCTGTGACACAGTAAGTCAAGTGCACAGAAAGACATTCTCTCTTTAAATTTAGGATTTAGGACCTAGAAGAATTTGGAACAAATAAAAAATCTCTGCCATTAGATTATTTTATATCTCATGGGAAAAACATACGGATACCCCTTCTGTTAGATAATGTGGATCCTTCCACTCCACAAAGTCAAAGTTCCCAAAACAGCTAAACCATAAATGCACACAAAAATGTTTGTTTCAAAAGATGTGGGTTCTCAAGGGATGTCTCCCTCCCAGAGGTTATATCCATATACAGGATACAGTTTCCCTGGTGTGCTTGTCCTTTCAAATGTTTCCAAGACTCTCAGGTATATATGAAATACAGCCCACTGAGTATTTGTCAGCCGAGGCGACTCCTTTGTTGCCCCCTCCAGCCCCTGCTCCTTAGATCTAAGGAGATAATATTTCACAAAAATATTCCCCTCAGTACCTCTGTTGTTAAATGTTGTCTGGAAAGGGAAAAGGACTCTACTCAAAATAATAAAAACGTAACAACATGATTCTGTATTCACCCAAAAATTCTCCAAAGTCCATTTGAACTTCTGTAGATATAAAATAATCAAATACTGCTCCACCACTACCAAGAAAAATACCCCAAATGAAAACAAACAAAACAAAACCAACAAACAAACCAACCAAAAAAACCCCAGTGTCAAAATCTGAGTCTGCACTGGTTATAAGGTTGCTTATAAAATTACTTTGCATTTTTTTGGAAGGTAGTTTTTCACGAAGACACATTTTGAATATACAGTCAAACTATTTAAAATTTCTGATGGCAATTTCTGTAAACCAGCTAGTCCTTGTTATTATACAGCACTTTCATCTAGCATGGCTCATCTAGACAGGTAGTGGTCTTTCTCCCTCCACCAGTGAGAAAACTGAGGAATAGGAAAGAAATGGTTAATCTCTTTAGAGAAGAACAGTCACCTTGCTTATAGTCTATACATTGACCTGAATGTTCATGAAGTAAAGTCTGTGTGTTATGAAATCTCATATATAACCTCAGATCAAACATTTGCTTTAGTCAAATGGTGCTGACTTTTGGGAAAGGTCCTGGGGCATATAATATACTAGAAAATCCATGTCACTCTTTGTAAACCATGCTTTCTGGTGCTAGAGTCCTATTTTACAGAGTAGCATAGATGGAATGAGTTTTGTTGAAAGGGATAATGTCAGACCAGTTGCTTCAGCCAAACCTCAGAGTTGTTTTCTCCCTTGCCATTTTCAGTTTGGCCTTTCTAGTCTCTGGACTTTGGTGCAGTTGTGCTTGGGTTATCCATAACAGCTTTACTACCAGGTCTGTCTCTGGAAGCAGTCAGCAAAACGTACAGTGAATCAAATCTCACATGCTTGCACTGCATTATTTTATTTTATTCCTCTAGTATCCAGACACTGACTCTGGTTATTTCAGAACAAAAGTTATGTGGAAAACAAATTATGTATGCATGCCTGTGTGTTTTATAGACATGGATAAATACATAAAATCATGTATTCATTTTTAAAAAGAGGTTATAAGTTGTAGTTAAAATGCATCACCGTTAAAAAGAATTTTCAGCGAGGGAGAAACATATATGAAAGCTACCAAAAATTATGGCATCTTTTTTCTGGTAATATCAGCATGCATTGTTTAATTACATTATTTCAGAACCAGCTTAACTCTAGACTGAGACCACAAAGAATAATTGACACACTCGAACCACAGAATAGAGAAGGAAAGTAAAGAACAGTGCCATTCCATCCCAGTAGAAACTCAAAGGAACACAATTCCAGACTTGTAGGAGTTCATTAAATTGTGTTGTCATCTTTTTTCTGAAACTGCCTATAAAGATACTATTTAGGCAAAAGGGAAAACTCTCAAAGGGAGGAAAAATAGAGTACTTAAATGTTTCAGTTTTCATTCTCAAAGCTCAAATTAAAGACACGTATAATAAAAAAAGGTCTGGAAACAAGAAATGCTTATAAATGTGTTATTATTGTATTTGGCGTGTTCTACACACCTCCTCCTTTCCAATGCCCATAATTATTTCTGTGACTAGCTGAAAATACCCAAAACTACCCTGATAAAAAATGTGTTCCTAGAGGCCAGCATAGCCAAGTTCTTTCTTCTCCTTGCACAAAGCAAGGATGGATCCTTAACAAAAATTCCCTATTTAACAGTCACGATAAAAACATGAGATGAGCAATGATGTTTACAACTGAACACTGGCAATTCTGGAAAGGATGGCTCAGGGCACTTCATAGCTATGTTGTTGCTGCTCTGCAATATACCTGTAGTTTATGAGAACTTGTGGCTCAAGAAAAAGATTAATGATGTTAATTATTTAGTGCTTACATATTGTACTATGTTGCTTTATTTTCAGTTGTGTACATATACTTCCCCCCTTATTTGTCACTTTGAAATCCATTCAATTTTAATTTCTTTGAATTTTCTGGTCAAACTATTATCTTCAAAATGAGATACACCCTTCTAAGCTCAATTCATACTTACAGTAACTAATAAATTACCATTCAGAGCCACTGCATATCAACTTTAATTGATGCATTCCTTTGAATTAATATATATTAATTGAAACTGGTATCTTTTGCATAGTGTGCTGAAACTAAAAGCAATTACCTTTCTTTTTAAATAAGTGTTTGTTGTTACTATCACAGTCAAAATAGTGAGTTATATTATGATTTGGGGAACCACCTTACATGAAAGTTGTTATTCTGCTTGGTTCCTTTTTAAAAATTTCCTATTACCCATGAATTGTCTCGAAACGGACCATCAGAAAAAAAGTAAAAGTAAGAAGAACATACTTAACTATTAGAGTATAGGCATAGTTTTAACTCAAGGTATGGTTTTACACCGTTTCTTTAGCCTTAGAAGATAAGCTGTAGTAGCCTCAAGGCTAGCATACAACCAGTAGCTCACTTTTATATTGCCACATCTTATGTTCAAGTAGATGAAGACATCTCCTTATCATATATGAATGACATTCAGAAATGCATTTTTATGTGTCCAAGAACTTTAAAGGAAGAAGTAAAGCAATGGTAGAGTATGACTACGTTACACACTAGAGAGAATAGTAGGCAGAATGAAAACTGGCTGTGAATTAACTGTCTCTGGCACTGGATATAGTGTCTTCATGCAGCGTAAGATACGTGGTTGTTGTTGACTTTGTTATCCTACGTGCATTGCTTTGACACTCATAGGCAACTCTCAGTTAATCTAGTGAAGCCTGGTGTTCCTCTACCGTATTTTCTTGTTTGCTAGATCAGCAGATACTATCTATGATAACAGTTAAGGCTTGTTCACATGTTAATCCTTCCTGTTTCTTAACATCACATAGCAATTATCTCTACCTTTCAGTGGGCTGAGTATAGTAGAGCTATGGAGGCTTAAAGAGTTGCTATGATGCCTGCCACTGAAATTTGGCATATACAAAGGATTTGAAATCCTGGCTTTTACTTTGGATCCTGATACTGGCCATACAGAATGAGCAGATCTACATTTACTCTAAGATCTGGTATGTTCTCAGTGCTGTTGTGTTAGTTCTAGACCTTGTCTTAAAATATTGACTTTCTGAAAGTTAGACAAAAATCTACCCTGTTGCTAAACAAGTGTCCTCCACTCATGAGAATTTCATTGTAGACTGCACTGGAAGCATGCAGTATGCTTACTCTTTATAGTTCAGACACTTCTAGATAGCCTGTATTTCCAAGAATTAATAACTAAGCATCAAATCAAATGAAGGGGTAAGTATGTATGTGGTGAGCTGGACAAACATGTGCCCATACCATTTTTAATTTAAACCCCTTTTAACTGTATATATATTAATAAGTTCTAAATGTATGCACTTTCACCCAAACTAATATAACTTAATACCAATATATATTTATTGTTATTAGATTTTTATAGCATTTTTCCTGTATGGCACCTCATAGGCGTTAAGTTAGCTGAATTCTCTAAAATTCAGCCTGTTTAGAGAACAATAGGTCCATTCACAAGCAACATTAACTGCTTAGCAATTTATAGCCCTTATTTACACTTACCTTGTTCAATATAGGTAGCGTAAATCTTCATTGAAACCAAGAAATTAATGTATTTGGATATAATGAAAGAAGAAAATATCTGACATCTTTTCTTGTGTTTCATAAAAATGGTCTTTAGGCTTGGGTGTAAGCAAAAATATCCCTATTAAATATAAAATGATATTTCTGAAAATAGTTTTCTATAATGAGGTTTCATTTAACTTTTTGTTATCCCTGCTCCTCCCACTCCCTTCATTTACTATGTTTGGCTGTGAAAGCCTCCAGTAAAGATGAGCTAGGAACAGAAGAGGAAAATCAACCTATTATACCAGAGCGCTGACTCTGACAGTGTTATAAATGATGGCAAGGTTCCAATTTTTAAAATTGTTTCATTTAAAATCTAAACATTAAATCCCTCTACAGTGTTTAGAGGCTTCTCAGCCTTCTCTGATTCAATTTAGAGGAAGCATTTATGGGGTTTAAATTGTTCCTGGCAATTCTGAGCTCTGTTGCATTTTAAACAAGTGTATTTTATACAAAGCTGTGCCACATATAGTCCTGAGAAATCTAAAAATATCAATCAAATTTCATTTGCAAACCTGTTTTACTAATAGTCAGTTGTTCAATTGTTCTTCCCTCTTGGAATAAAGGGTAGTTTAAAACCGATAACTGTGAAATACATATTTCCAACAGCACTCCTTCTCATATGGAATGACTAAAAGACTTTCACAATCAAATCAAATAAACCCTTCAAAACAGCAAACAGCATGTAGATTTCTTGTTCAGTTATTATACATAAGTTCAATACATTAATCAAACATCAGATAGGTTCAACATGGCATTGTTTGAATATTAAACTTTTGCTTTGTTTACTCTTTTTTCTTTTTAAAAAAGAACATACAGAAATTTAATAATGTGCCCTTCTGTTTTAGAGACGTTATAATTAAATACAAGGTAGACTATTCTTGGTGTGTCAGCTATTGGTTTTTCTAAGATTTTTTTTCTTCTTTTGGCAGTTGCTGTACTATTTTTATTCTATATATGCCTATAGCTGAAGTGATGGAGCTGTGGTGAGTTCATCCTATTTATTCTACTTTTTGTGAGTTTTATAAAGAGGATGGATCTGTTTTAACTCAAGATATAAAATGTATACTTGTATACACAGATTAAAAGAACATCTAAAGGTTGAATAGAATAACATGGTCCTACCCTCAGTGCTTTATTGGCAAGTCCAATTATATAGTATGTCAATATCTGCATAATATTCTTAAAATATTTGACCTTCCATTACTCTTTTAAGTCTTCATTTACCTTATGTCTTTAATATTTCCCTTGTCCTTTAAAAAATTTTCTTTCACTTTTCTGACACTTGCCTGCCTGTTCAATTTTTCCTTTTTAATGAACTAATTTTTACAAAATCCAACTTCAATTCTGTCTTGTCTTTCCTGTTTAACTTCTTTCTTTCTTTCTTTCTTTCTTTCTTCCTGCTACTTTGAATTCTGATACTTGGAAAATCTGATAAGCAGCCTGCCTCTGATCCACACCCCCCCACACCATTTTCTTCCTTTTTTTTCATTTAGGCAATATAATTGCCTATTGCTTTATGTTAGCTCACTCAAGGGGCAGATTGTTTGTCACATTTGTTAGTTAGTTACAGCCTGATTTTCAAAGCTGATAGACACTTGCAAAATCCACTAACTTTAGTCAGATTGAATATTTCAGTGTCTTTCTGGAAATCAAGTTCAGAGTTATGTTTTCATCTTAATTTACATTTTCTGCTAACCAAAACTTTTTTAAGTACTCACCTTCCACCTTTCTTATTGTGTGAGAACTTGGCAATTCTTTCAGTTCAAACCCTACCACTGAAGTGATTGGCAGTGCCTCCAATTAACATAACTTCAACCAGTCAGGTGAGCAGTTAGAATTTTTTTAGACTTTATAAACTGATTAAAGTTAAACCAGTACATCATTTCTCTTTCTAGAAATCTAAAAGATTTACACCAACTGTTTGGAGCAAGCACATTTTTGCTTGCAGCTGTCAAAACAGCCTGTCAGTTCAATTATCTGGAATGCCTATTAGTCAATTTTTAATAAAGCTTCAACTACTTTTCTCTGCTGTTTAATGAATAAGGTCCTTCTGCACACCTTTTAAATATGTGTTTCATGGCCCCTGTGGAATTCAGAAATTATAAAGAAAAAGTGATTTGATTTACTCATAAGATGCATTATAAATTCACGTGTTACATGAAACTGCCATTACTTTCTGCTTATGGGACCTCCTGCGCTCTTTTGACATTATTAGGCCTTCTGCTGGAAAAAGCATCTTGTGTTGGTAACAGTGCTTTAAAAAATACGGCACTGGTAAGATGTTTTGTTTTATCGTCTTCCCATACTCACTAAGTAGAAGAAAGATAGATAAACTAAGTGCTTACTTACATAGTAATATTGTGAAAAGGCTACAACATTTTATTTAAAAAAACATAAATGTTACTACTAGTATAGCAGGGGAGGGCAAAATGGGGAGGGATAGAATTGTATACAGCTTATATTTGGTTCGTGTTCATTGGACTTGCTTCGTCTGTCCCCAGAGTGGATCAGGCCTCCTGCCAGAGGGCTGGCCAAGTTAGATTTTTTGTTTCCTTGGCATACGTGTAAGGAGAAGACTCTTTACTGATACGGGCTCTCTAGGTTCAGTGTGTTGTTCAAGGGAAAACAGAATCACAGAATCACAAAGGTTGGAAAGGACCTTCAAGATCATCAAGTCCAACCGTTAAGCCAAAGCCACCATGTCCCCTAAACCATGTCCTGAAGTGCCACATCCACAGGTTTTTTTGAACTCTTCCAGAGATGGTGACTCCACCACCTCCCTGGGCAGCCTGTTCCAACGCCTGACCACTCTTTTGGTGAAGAAATTTTTCCTATATCCAATCTAAACCTCCCCTGGTGCACCCTTTCTTCCTCTGGTGAAGTATTATCACAGCCTTTTTGCCAGAAAGCCTATCCTTTGCCATTTGACCATGGTATAAATGAGGCTGCAGTACTTGCCCATGCCATTGACCTTTGATGATGGTCCTGCCATTTAGCAGCAGCAGCCTCCAGGCTTCCTTCCTAGCAGGGTCAAAGAGAATTTAGCCACAAGGTTGTTGCAGTTTTGAGGAGCTGAAATGACCATTACTTGCTTGGCTGTATCTTTCCTGGCAGCTGTTTTCTTGACACAGCTTTCCATGGGATATTGTCTTTCAGGCTGCCTTCTGCTCAAGCAATAGGATAAAATTTTACCCACTTTTCTAATGGGAATGAATCTTCTTTCTGTTCCACATTACACAGCTAATCTCCTATGTGAAGTGACATTGATCACTTCACTGATGATAGTGGACCTTATTGCCTGGGTTAAGCAGATAATCCAGCTGTTCAGGTATTTGTTTTGTTTTATTTTGCTTTGGTTTGCTTTGCTTTGCTTTGCTTGGGGGGTGAGTGATGTCACTTTTCCCCAGTATGAAAACTCAAGTCATTTAAGTACATATGAAGTTTGATGAGAATTTCTCATCTAGCCTTATCTGAACCATCGAGACACAGCAAGTCAAAATTCTTCCCCTAATAGCTACAAATGTTTTAAAATCGTAGTGAGCTACTGAATAGGTGATACTTGTTTAAAAATGAAAAAGGGTTTGTATAAGAAATGTGTCTGACTGTGATAAGGCTGCCAGTGAACATGAGATATGTGATGAAATGACATGAACCTTTTATTTAAAGTGAGTACACCAAGACATCATCAGAACTTTTATTCTAAAAGTTAAGTTTTGTTCCAGCATTATCATAAACAAGAAATCCTAAATCTTCTCCTTATGGAAAGAAAAAAAAAAAAAAATCCTTCCCCTGCTATGTATACTGTTCTCTAACAGTAGATATCCTTCCAGTCCTGGTCTTTGTCCAGAAACTTTTAACAGTTTCTCAGCTTCCAGCAGCCTCTGGCCCTTCTCTGTCCTAAGAAAAATCTCTTTTTTATTCTGTCCTCTGGGAAGCCTGGCTGTGTGCCTGATCGCTGATCCTCTCTGGGGTTGCCCATTCTCTGTTCCTGCTGCGGACCCTCTGCTTGCTATGTGTCCTTCACACTCTGCTACGCACGTCCTGCCCTCCAGAAGCTTCTCCCAGCTGAGCAAGGTCAGTGGCTGTCAGGGAAAGCAGCATCTCCCCTTCTTCCAGAGGATTTCTCCTGACCCGCGCTTGAGTTGTCTGAACAATGCAAAGCAAAGAGCTTTCCTCTCTGCTGCCCAACTATAGCCCTGAAAGGAAGAGAATCTAAAAAAAAAAAAAAAAAATCATAATTGCAAACGTAACAGATAAACATCCATTACACTGATAGAAAGCCTAAGTCTACTAGTAGCCTCTAATCTTGGATGCATAGAAGCCAGAGAACTTGAAGAGATGTTAGTTTTAAAATTACAGCCCATGTCAGAGATAAACAGGGTCCTTTGAACAGAAGATTAGTGTAACCTGTTAAGAATGAAACAAATCATAAGGACCCAAAATGTGTCTCTAATACTTTGCAACATTTTATGTGGTATTATGTCACATTATTTTTATCTATCTTCTTAGATGCTACTGTCATCATCACATTAACTCTGTATATCAAATTCATCCCCATAATAGCTGCTTATTACTGAGAGAAATTATCAATGTTATACACAGGGAAACTGAAACACTGAAAGACTAGGGATTAGATCCAATAGTGTGCGTAGGTGTCTAAAATAGCATTTTACTGGAATTTGGGTGTTTAAATCCAAATCTGTGGTCAAAATTAGTCCTCTGTGGTGCTTATCCCTGGAGGTGCCTAAATTTCATAGACTTCCTAGTTTTTTACCTGTAGGCTGTTTGGTACTTCGAGATCTGAGCTACTTGAGCACAAACTGGTTCCAGTTTGGGCCTTCTGCGAGATTTCCATTTGGATGACAAAAACCCTGCCCTAGCCTGTTGCAAGGTTTTGTCCAACAGCAACTGTCAGGAACTGTGTCAAACAGTTGAAATGCAAAGGCAGCCTATGTTGTCTTTAAAAATGGAAGAGTGCTGGCACCCTTTGCCGGCATCTTTTCCCCTTTCTTGTTTAGTAGGAGATGAAGCATTTGCCTAGGATGTAGAAGTGCATTCATTCCATTCTCTTTCTCTTGGAATTTAAATATACATTTTCCTGTTTTCCAGATAAGTGCCCTCATCAGCAAGACCATGGATCATCCATATCCCTCATGAGCTTCTCTATCTCTCTGCACAGTGACTTATAATGGAAGGGTTAAACATCCATTTTCCCTGGAGAGTTGAGCAACCAATCCACTTACATAAAAGTCAGTTTAAAGTGAGCTTAAAATTCAAGTCTTTCATTTTCTAGGGCTTGCTCTAACCTAGAGCATGCTGCAAAACGTGCATTGTGGAAACACCACAATCAGCACAGCCACAATCGCAATTTGTGAAAGTTTTGATAGGTGTTTATCTATAGCCAGAACACACTTATTTGATCAAATTCCTCACAACTAAAAACATGGTACCATCTAGTTTCTGAATACCAAGAGGCTTATGAAGAAATGGGGTGCAGAATGTGCAGAAGTCTATAAATAGCTATGAAACCTCCAGGATGAATGAGGAGGCAGCTAAAGACACATAGGTGGCTGCTCAGTGGCTGCTGAGATCACAGTTTTGGACTATAGCTATACTTCATATTTATGAATATGCCTAACATCTATATTTCATATTTATATTTTATTTTGATGGAGTTGTAGATTTGGAGCTTTAATTCTTTATTTTAGCAGTCCCAAAGTCCATGGAAAAACTTAATTTACTGCATTAAATTTTAACTGTGGGGCACAAGACCTTACCAGAATGCATATGGCATATAATTAAAAACATAGATGTTCAAAGTATACACACAAAGACGTACAGTTGCCAGTCAAATTTAATATTAATATATATCCTGACCTTTGATCCCTTAACTGGTGGGTTTTTTTGAATGGAATAATCTTCTTACCTCCTTCTGTAGCATCTCACTATGATATTCTGTGGTCCTGAACTAACAGTAACCCCTTTCCATTGAAGACAAAAATTATTGCCAAAGATGTAAGACAATAACTTATTCTGGTATTGTTTATTGCTTTACTTAGCAATTTATTTAGCATTTAGGTTTAGCATTTATTGAGAAAAACAGCACAGTGGAAATAGGATTCCTTGTTCACAATTCTCACAGCCCGTGCTTTTTATCGTTTATAGAATATTGCTGTCATTTTCATTTGTAAAAGATTTGACCCTAGGGGGGAAAAAAGTGGTTGTGCATTTAAGTAGAATGCTCACAGGACAGAGTAAAATTTTAGATTCATACGTTATCAGGTAAATTGAGATAATTCTAGTTCAAACAGAAACTGTTCTTCCTTATTCTAAATTTACATTACAAAAATATAAAAGAATCCTTCAGGGATAAGGGGGAGAGCAGTAAGAGAACAGGTTTTGGACAGCTGAAGGAAAAGATGGGCACCTGCTGTTCAGCAAGTTGAGGGAATTGTTGCATATTGCAAATTTTCTGTGTGTTACCAGGACAAGCAGATGGCCAGAGACAGACTTTTCTCCTTGTGTGTAGTTTATCTCCTTACATCTTCTAATGGTCTATATTAAAGTTTCCCAGCATTGCATTCAGTTCAATTTAACACAGTTAATATATGTTTAAGCCGTACGAGTTGCGGTCAAAATCGCCTACTTAGAATACATAACTCTTTTCCAAAGGATGATGGTGTAAGGGGCAACACTGTTCGCATGTTATTTCAGGGTGTTAACTCAGACCACTAGGGATGAAGATGCTGTCTCACTCAACATGAGTCTCTTGTGATTTTCAAAAAATTACTTTGCCTTCCTGAGCCTTCACTTGGGACGAGATATAACAGCTTCTGTCTCCTGAGAACTGTTGCAAGGTCTAATTTATGCTGACAATATGCAGAACTGGTCAATGTTGTTTTTCTCTTTAATGCCTCACCACCTTTTTCTTTTTTAAAAATGTTTTTAGTTCATAAAATTACAGACTATCAAAAATATTTTTGTGGAAAGCCTATCCAGGCCTTTATCAGTTTTCTTTTTTTTTAATGTTACTGAATATTACCGTTATCATATTAAAATTATTAAATTACATTAAAAAGTAGGGGATGCTCTTAAGCAGAGAAATTAGGAAGAAGTATGGATCTGCATTCAGGGGCTTGGAGCAACCTCATCTAGTTGAAGAAGACCCTACTCATTGTGTGTGTGGGGTGGACTAAATGACCTTAAAAGACCCCTTCCAACCCAAATATTCTAGGATTCTGTGATCTTCAGCTGGACAAAGCAGGGATTGCTTTTTTTCTACTTGGACTGCCTCTTTTAAAACAGCTGCTAAAATTGAATAAAACAAAATTAGCCTGTGAAAATGGAGGCTGACTCCAGAATGTCTTTATATTTCTTATTTTGACTTTCACTTTGTCTCTTCTGCTTGTCAGTGAATCCTGTATTCTTGTCCCTACAGTAACACAGTGAGATTTAGGTATCTATACAATTTGGTCATCTCTGGATTTGTGTATTTTCAGTTCCAGTTTAGGACAGAAACCACCTAATGGTGTTGGACAGCTATGTCCCATTTTGGAAGTAACTTTTAGGGTGTGGTCATAACCACAACCACAAATGAGATAAACAGAAAATAGTCCCAGTTATCTTCATTTCTGTGGGATTCCACATACAAAATATTTTCTGCTACAGTTTTCCAGTACATACTCCAGTTTTTGGTTTTAGTTACTTTTTCCACCTGTTAGTCAGCACTTATAGTAAGATCTGATAACTAGCCCAGATCAAAAATGATTTAAGAATACAAGGGGAAATAGAAATGTGTTTCAGATTTTTTTTTTTTCTTAAAGGCAATGTCAGCTGCTCAAGGCAACATGATTCCTGAGGCTTTTCAAATTGTTGTTAGAGTTTAAGTGGAGGTTTAGCAGTCTTATCCAAAGGAAACTCATATCAGTTCTCTGATCGGTTCAAGTAACTTACTCAAGAAGTGGGTACAGAGCAGCACTGTGTGAAACTTTCTGTACAAACCCTACAATCAACTGAGGTTTGAATCTGGGGTTTATGAATAATTTAGGAAACCAATGATGAGTTTCCAGCAGAATATTTCTTTTTTTGTCAGTTGCAGGGCGGGCTGACCACTTTGATCTGAATACCGAGCATCACCTCCTTCCGAGAGTAATCAGTGGGGCAGCTGATGGGTGACCAAGCCATCGCCTGGCTACAGAAGCTCAGGGATCAGCCCCACAAAGAGGTAGTTCACATAGTGCCAGGAGTGCCTGGCAGAAGGCAGCAGGATGTAGACGAGATGTGGGTTGATTTCTGGGGTGAAAGTAACTGAAATGAGTAGCTGGAGGTAGAGGAGGAGTCTCTGAAAGTTGCACGTTAGAGCTGGGGATGGGGACTGACAAAGTCAGTGTCTGACTGCGGTCTCAAGGGTTGCAAGCAGAGTTAAGTGTGAAAGGCCTTTCCTATCTTGTAAGGCTATTTTCTCCCCCTTCACATTGGGATGAAACACAGGTCTCTAATCTTGTTGGTTTTAATAGCAAAGTACTACAGATGAAAATACTTCATATCTCAGTGGCGAAGGCACAGACCGCAGGCTGGGATACCAGGACCTGTACAGTCTCTTCCCAATCAAGCTGCCAACAAGACTCCAAACCCTTATCTCCCTTTTTTTAAAGGAGTGCTTAGCTGCTAGGCCATTGACGACCTCGAGGTGTTGGGGTTTTTTTTCTGATATTTCCTTTTTAGGGATTACTCCACTCCCTCTAGATAAATGAAGATACTTGGTTAGCCAGGGAATCCAACAGTATGGGGTATTCCTCATATCATGGGATGGGAAAATATCAATTCAAACCCCAGATATAAACAACTCTTACACCCCAAATAAGTACCATAAATGTTAACATTTTCACCATTTGTGATTTAAGTCTTTTTTTGATCAGGTCAGAGGCCAGGGAAATTCTCTGTCTAACAATTTAACTAAACCTTTCACTATTCTGTGAAGAGTAATTAGATTGGCCTTCTCCCATGAAATCCTGTTTTGCTCATTCACTCCCATAAGGAAGGATGTAAGGGAAATAAGTGAGTGTTATAAAGCTGGAGTTAAAGAAACAGCATGTGAAGGCTGGTAGCGGTTTGGGGAGAGTAATTAAGATGCAGGGGTTTTTTTTGTTAGAGAGCAGTGATGTCTCCTTCAATGATAAAGTCTTTAGTGTTTTATTTATTTGTCTGATGCTTTTGTTTAGCAGTAGAGCAGTAGATGCAAAAATACAGATGACCGAAAAAATACTTTATTGAAAATATCTACAGTCCTTTTATTACATGCTCTGTTACCCTTTGAGCCTGATCTTTGGAGACTGAATCGTTATTTATTTTTATTCAAAGTATGTCTTTTCAATATAATTTTAAATTGTTTCCCTATATAAATAATGTTATATGAAATGCAATGTAGTTCTGGAAATAAGAATTAAATCTTACTTGAAATAAGAAACTTAGTTTCTTATGAAGTTTTGTCAAAAAGCACTGTCAGACTCTCAGAAAAGAACTCTCAATCTTCTAATCTCTGTTTTTCATCACGTAAATTAGCAATAATATCTCTGTTATTTGTTTCCTGGCCACCTCTTATGATGCATGCATAACAGAACAATATTCTGTCAGAAAACTTCTGGCAAAAGGCCAGACCTGAACACTAGAGTGTCACCAGTTTTGTTGCATCATTTCTGGCTAAACCACTTTTATTTCAAGACAGTATCTTGCTAAATGTAGAACAGTATTATGAATTGGAATAAAATGTAAGTACAGTTTGGAATTAAAAGAACCATGTAAAAATGGGATTTTAATTTTTTTCTCTCCAGCTTTCAGGTTCAGCAAAAGCCAAAATATATTTAATTTTTAAATTTTGAGTTGTCATAAAACTGAAAAATAAATATTTTCCACCTCTAAAATAGGACTTCAAGGAAAATTTATTTTTGATATACAGAAGTACCACCTGTACAGCACCGAGTACATGAAACTCTTGCCCAGTTGACTGTTTCAGGGATTGGCTACAGAACAGTTTCAGCTATCAGAAGTGAGTTGTATTTGCAAAAAAAGGACATAAATTAACCATGTTGTTCCACACGGAGGCTAGATTACATTTAAGCAGCTCCCAAAATAGTACATATATGTACTGAGCTGTGACTATGTACAATTATGACAACCATGTATGCAAATGCTCATTGAACTAAGTGATTCCTGGCTTACACCAGGCACTGTGGTTATTGTCAGGTGTGCAATAAGTGAAGTGCATACACTTCTGGATAAAGCAAAAACTGTTATAGACCAGTATAATGCTGCTGAAGTCAGCTTGAACCACAGAAACCCTTACACATTATAGTGCTTGGGATGGAAAAACAAAACAAAACATGTCCCCACAAAACCAAACCAAATTCTAAACCATTACAGGTGAAAATTCCAATGTAGTGTTCTTCTGAGATGACACAGGATTTACTGACTTTGGCTCACTCCTTCATTTTTAGTATATGCAGGAATAACAGTCACACTTTAAAATATTAGTTGGCTTGGTTTTGATAAGCATCCAAAACCCATGCTTCTCATTTAAATTTTCATCCTGCAAAATTGCTTTCATTGCATTCTGTCATTTTCCATTGATTTTATGCTTTTTTTTTTTTCTTTGGAGAAGGTCTGAGAATATCCTTGTTATCAGAAGGGTCAAAAGGAGAGTAAAATATGCTGAAAATGTCAAAACATAAAAAGAGAGGGTTTTTTAATTAAATGACATAGAATTGAATTCCACACAAACTTCAGCAAATAGACTGTATTTTACAGTATCTTCATTTCTGGAAAACAAAAAAGATTTTTTCATTAATTGTTTTGCTTTATCGTTAAACCATTTTTAACAGAAATTTTGAGTTTCAGGTAAGCAATTATTTTCGTCACTTTAACTTTAGTAATTATTTTTAGGATGCACTGAGTACCAGTACTGGCTGAAAAATGTTTCAAAATGGTTTTTTCATTGTCAAATGCCAGTTTTTAAAATATTTTTTTCACATAAAGGAATTGGCTTTGTCATAAGGTGTTAAGTGCAGGATTGCATTTCTGCTCGAAATGAAAATGGTACGCTTGGCACAGGCTATTAATATTACTCCAGAGTTTCATCTAAGATGTGGGACACAGATTCAGATCTTGATATGCAGGCAGATAAGGAGCTGTACACTTTTTTCATCACATCTCCTCTCATCTCCTATTCCAACTCAGACAAGTTTTCTCATGCAATGTGTTTTATAACATGCAAAATTTTAGACTTTGAGTGAGAGTGTTAGAACAAGGTTCTAGTTTCATCCTGATGCAGTGTAAAAGCAGGCATTCCAAATTTACATACAAGCATTCATTTATTTTCCTTTTTCCTGGACAGATCTAAAGAAGTCTTGAGTTCCAAATGATGTTAGCCACTCAAAATTCATTGAGTCTTTTATCCTTTGTAATTTTTGAACAAATGCAGCTTTCAATATGTTTTAGTGCTGTTGCAAGAAAGACTGGTGAGGGCTAAGTTTGAGAAGATTCGAGGACTTTGTTTATAATACACCCACCAACTGTGATTCTTCTTATAAGATCTGTAATTAGCAATCCAATCAGAAGTCTCACTGAGATGATATTTCTCGCTAAGCAATGGTAATTTTACTTCCAAGCATGGTGGCATACAAGTGGAAATCAATGTAGTGGACTAGCGGCATGCTCACATTGCATGCTTATTTGGGATTAAAGTATGCTTATTTCTCAAGTGGCTTAGATGTCATGTCACCTATCATTCCTCATCAGGACATCTGAAGTCTCTTATTATTCCCCTTCACTTATCCCAAGGCCAACTACACAAGAGACTCCATGTACCTCTTCACTGCCCCTAGCACAAGCCTTTCTGTCTGCCAAGTCATTTATTTAAGTTATGAATCTACTAACTTCTCTTGCAAGTCGGGGTATTAATTGGCATTAACTGGGTGTTATCAATTAATTCTTCAGTCTTTGCATAGTTTCAGGAGCACTTAAGCTACCAAATGAGAGAGTCCCTTCTCCCCTTATATTTTAAATATGCAGGCTTTCCCTGAAGGCAAGAAAGTTTTTCTCCATTGACATCTGAAACAGACACTGATCCGTTCCAGTATTTCGGGGAATATCTCATTAAACTGCAAAGATAGAAAAGTGCTGATGAATGTATGGCCTCAGCCATCTCAGCCAGTGAATTGAAAGACACTGTAACATTCACAGTCATGTATTTAACGTAGTGTAGTACTAATGAGATGTTGTACAATGCTTGCAGTGACAGGCTGTTTCTTCTATGGAGGTATTTTTGTTTGTTTTTTTTCTTTTTTGTAAAGCCTGATCTAAGGAACTCTCTAACCACATCACACAAATTAACAACTGTCTTACATTTCACATTACTCCAGATGGTTTGGAATTTCTTCTGCTCACTATATTCACCCATTCTTCCCAAAAAATTAGTAATAATATTATTGTGCTGTAGGTGAGGAAAAAACTTTGCAAGACAGTGGCAACTGAAATGATTATTAAGAGACTGATTAACTTTGCTTTAATTTACATTCATTCATTCATTTTGTGGTAGGTACACTGCTCTATTGAAAACCTTAGCCAACTCATTTGTGGTAGTGTTTCTAATTCTACAGTCAACAAAAAGCAGTCCACACTCCTGAGTTCTAGCTGGAACGTGGATTTGTAAGGAAGTATTAACAGCTCTATCAGCTCTGTAGTTAAGACAGGACCCTGATCCTCATCATCAATTTGGAGCCAAGTCCTTCATTCCTATCTTTTCCTATGTTACTTAACACAGAACTCTTGGAAAGAGATTACAAACTTAAAGTAACGAAAGGAAAAGATAAATGCACGTAAAACTTTTCAAAACTGTCAAAATGGCTGCCAATCATTAATAGTAATACCTTGCTGCTCTTGAAAATCTCACTATAAAGCAGATCCCACAATGGGTTTCAGCATTCATTGTTCAGCGACCACAATGTGCCTGCCGTATGTGAGCTCTTCGTACAAGTGTGAAAGAGATTTACTAGGTTATTTCATCAAACCTATGCCAGCACAAGAGTGCTTCAACCTCTAGCTTCTGGACTGGATTGCAGAGCCCAGACTTGAGCACACATAATCCTGTGAAATCTGTGTGCTCCATACAAGGACACTGAGATGCCTCTGAAAGGTGTCCTGAAGGAACAGAGAGAAGAGGTGGTTTTGAAATGTCATCTGTCCCCAAAGTGGGGGACCAGTTGTGCAGACAAATATAATGGCGATTACTCTCACAATAGTCCCCGTTCTTTTCAGCACCGAGCAAGGATAATACTGCAGCATGGATGAGCATACATGTCCTTTGCTTATTGCCCTTCCTGCTACAGCTCCACCATTTTCCATTAGCCTGTTGTTTGCACTCAGACTTCATCTGAACTACTGATGTGTAGCCACTAACACTTCCGAGTTTGCGTTGATGAGAAAGGGATTTAAATGATGGTTTCTCTGTTTCTGTCATGTGTGAATTCTTTCTCTGAGAACTGAAGATTTACTGGGTTATTTCATCCCCTTCTTTGCCAGGACAAGATTGCCTCTATGCCTTCATTCAGAGTAGGTTATGTAGAGCAGCAAATAAGGAATTTATCCACTCCACTAAAAAAATATGGATGAAAGGTCATGAAAAACACAGCCAGTTTCAGTCATGCCTAAATTTGGCCTACTAAAAATATAAAATAAGAACTAGTAACACACCAATTGTTGACTATTTTAATGGGTCACACTGCTTCAGATTTCTAATCCTTTACAGATTAAGCTTTAATATAGGCTTAGAAGAAATAGCACCAGCACAACTTTTGTGACCATCTTAACAAAAACAGGGTTCTGGAACTGTCAAGGGCTTAAGCTTAAAGTTTTCTGCACTGTATTGCTGTCTGTTTATGTTTATCCAACAACTAGCCCTGAGACCAAAAAAATCCATTGCATAAATCCAAGGGACGATCTCAGTGGTAATATATCCTCCACCACCTGACTACAGTCCAGAGAGGGGAATCAAGTCGTAGTATTGTCTGGCTGGCAGTCCTAAAACATCACAAAAAAGTATCTGTGGATTTGGACCACATTTATCTTGGGGATGAACAATACCCATATGTTCACCAGATGACTACAGAGCTGGGAGGATTGAGTCAAAGTTCAAGGCCGCAACAAAGGATAACTTATTTCTTCAGGACTGTCTTTGATTAGATTGTTCTTTACAAAGAATTTTTTTAAAAATGAATATCCCAAAACATGTGGGAGGATCATTGTTCCTTGTTATCTTTTTATTTATTTTTCAGATATGTTCTACTAAATGCAATTGTTTTATGGGCTATTGTCATTAAGCATTTATTTCCATTACAGTGACTCACAGTTGGAATTATAGCATATGTAGTTCTCTTAATTCGGAAGCCAGAAAATTGAAAACTAATTAAATGTCAGGGGATGTGTATACTCACTCTCATAGTCTCACTCTGTATACATATATGTCTACACATACACACACAGGCATAAAGTAAAAAAATATTTTAGTTAATTAATTAAAGCACGCACGCACACCCCCCCATGCATATATAAGTAGTGTGCATGTATAAGTAGTGATATTTAGATGCATAAAGAAATGTGTGTGTGTGCATGTGTAAAATTCCAATTTCATGTACTTCATCCATTAAATTACTTAAATTTGGAAGGAAGGGGGCAGAATAATCTGTTTTTTGTTTTGTTTTTCTCATCTGAAATGAAGGGGTGGAAATGTTCTGCATCATAATACCCTTAAGCAAAATGTTAACATTCTTTTAAGTTCCAAAGTCTTTCTCTAAAACAATGTGTGTATTATCTATAGCAAAAATGTTAGAGGCTTTTAGCAATTTTCCCTTGATTATTGTGTGCTAAGTTCTTCCTTGAAATAGTAATGATCTGGACTCTGAACATATTTCTTTTATGTTTACATAAATGGAAATAATGCAAATAAAAATCTCCTTTATTCTTTTGTGCAGGCTACTTACACCTTGAGTTTAATGGAGCTACACTGAGTGTAGAATAGGCAAGGAAAGACAAGAGGTAGGCAGGGAATAGGTCCAAAATTTTTGCTGTTGATCTGCAGAGTATTACAGGCTGAGAAATAACTTTTCCCACAGAGGTGGAAGGATGCAGCATAGAATCCTGTGTTTCCATGGATCAAACAGCTTCTGAGGTCTGCACCTGGAGTGACTTGCTGAAGGAAAAACCTTTCCCAAAGAGAATAATAAACTTGCAGAAACTGGAAGAAAGGCTTGCTGTAACCTAAATGTACACATTGGTAAGTTTGCTTAATCATTAATGAAGGTTTAATTACATTTTTTTTTCCTTTGGAGTAGCATCATTTAGTTGGTTAAAATAATGTATATTTAATTCAAAATGAAATTATAACCTATTATCTAATGTAAATAATCGTAAAAGCTGGCAAGAAAAGGGGTGAAAAAGCCCTCTAAGTTTGAGAAAGCCACTTTGGTGACACACAAAATACTAAGATGCTTTTACAAAGTCACAACATGTTGCTAGATAAGTGTCTAGATGTCTGAGTGATGAAGGGATTAAAGTATTTGCCATTTACAATGTTGTATTTATGTGTCTCTGTTGGTATGACAGGGACATATTCCAATTCAGTGGAGCTACAAATACCACAACAATGCATGATTTTCTAACATTACAACAGCAAAAAACCCAGAATCAAAACAAAACAAACCAAGTGACATAAAAAACATTATTTCTTGGAACATGGGAAAATTAGTCCGATATTAGTTTTTTTCTGGTTTTATTTTTTAACCATGAGAGCAGGAAAATCCTGTAGGGGCTGTCCAGAGAGGCAGTGGGATGTCTGTCTTTGGAGGTAACCTGCTCTGATTAGATCTGCTTTGAGCAGGGAGTTGGACTAGGTGGCCTCCGGAGCTAGTCTGTGATTCTGAGATTGCATGATTCTGATGTAGCCCTGGAAGGTTTTAAAACCAAACTAAAATAATTAATTCATGATCTCACCTTTTATGTGTTGTTCAGGCTGTTGATTTACAGTGGAGATTTTAATATTTTCATTCATGACAGTGCCATAGGCTTTGTTGCCTTCTCTAGTTAGCTGTACCCCTCTGCTGTGTTTCCACCCCTCACCACATTGGACCCATGCATCTTTTTGTGCTCTGGGATCTCAGTGGACTCCTGGTTTTAAGCCTATTCATCAG
The DNA here is from genome assembly GCF_000687285.1 of Phaethon lepturus. Classification (NCBI taxonomy): domain Eukaryota; kingdom Metazoa; phylum Chordata; class Aves; order Phaethontiformes; family Phaethontidae; genus Phaethon; species Phaethon lepturus. Next base: position 28,148 of record NW_010509816.1, read on the forward strand.
TAAAGGGTTTATCAGCTATTACTTAATGAACATAAGACCTAACGCTGATAATTCCTGAAATATGTTGACTTCATTGTAAATAAATAGTTCTGTCTGCCACAGGACATGCCAGATTTTCTATAATTTTTGATATATATTGCAGATAATATTTGAATACCGATAGTTACTTAAAGTAACAACTAATTTCTCAAGGTATCTTCAAATGGGGAAAGCAAATAAACAATAAGAATACTGTTCAGATATCCTGTGAAAGAGAAAAAAAAAGAAATTAAGTTGGAGAATTTGGAAAAGAAATTTCCTCAGTCTTATGTGAAAGAGCACAGACACTGCAGCAAAATATCACTCCCAATAATATTCAATACCAACTTTTAGAAATATGTACAGCCATGCATGTATGATATTTATGTGTATACACACACACATACAAATGCATGGATAAACAGTGAGCTTTATCAACATAACTCTCCTTCTGGGGTGACTGGGAGTATGCAGACGACCAAATATCAACCAAATCATTAGTAAGGTTCCCTAGTTTCTACACAATTTTTCTCAGGCAATTTTTCATTCACTACTCTGCAATCTTGAGTACACTGTATCTTTTCAAGTCTATCAGATTTGAAATAGTGTTTCACTATTACATGAAAAAAATCACTGGGAGGAAAAAATATCATCAGGACTGTAAGAGGAAACTATGAGGGGGAAAAAAAAAAAAGCAAAAACTTATTTTTAAGACAAGTCTTATTACTGACAAAATGCCCACAGAATGAGATGCATATGATACTTATCTGTCATCCTAACACATATGGTCCATTGAGCTTCTTTGATCAAATTACACATTTTGCTTCATTCAATGCTTTAGCTGTTGGGAGTTTTGCCCAATAAAGAAGCCAAAGTCCAAACTTGCAACAGGAACTTCCATGTAATATATTTATGATGTTACACCAGACTCTTGTCTTTTTTATTTTTGGAATCCAGTGGAGTATACAAGAAATACCAGCTGAATGATAATTGAGAAATCAAAATTATGGCAATGGATTAACCAATATTGGCATATCTATACAGAAAAATATTGAATGATCTCTTTTAACATATTCAAAAAAATCTATTTACTAAATTACTTAAAATTTGACTTCAGTCAAGTTTTGTTAAAGGTATATAAAATATAAAATTTACATACAAATATTTTTATGTATTATGATATTCTGACACTCCAAGCAAAATGTTTTTTAAAAGTCCAGAAAGTTGAGAAGCCACCTAAATCTTGTGCAGCTGTGCAGACACATGCAAAACAATGAATTCATACCAGCATGAATAACTATAGCTGATGTTTTTGGAGATGACATCATATGACTATTACACATTTGCTTTATCAAATAGTGATAATTTAAAAAAAAAAAAAGTAAATATTTCAAAAGATTTCTTATACTAAATGTGATTTTATTTTGTTGCATTATAATAACCATAAAAAAGCAGACAGTGATTTTAAATCAAAGAAAACAAAATATGATTTGGAAACTGTTGAAACAGGTATTGGCTTTAACCAGTTTATTTTCTTTTTTCTGTTCTGAAACAAAGAATTCTAACAGTCTGAGCACAATTTCCAGTTTCCTGTTTTAAATGAAGATAGCTTTCATAAGAGCTTTTTCAATATGCAAACTAATAAAACCCACAGTTTAAACTCAGATCCAAAGGTCATAGAAGGGAAGTGCTCTCCAGGCCTCCTCTCTTCTATTTTCATGCCATTCATTTGAAACATCATGCTTTTTTAGGAACCAGTCACCCTAGTCTTCCCTTATGGTCTATGAATTATGTCATCTGAATGAGTAAGAGATTCTTTCCATCTATTACTGAAACAGCTTCAGGAATGTTAGTTTAAGTCTAGGCCCAAGGTGGGTATCACCTTACCTAATAGGAGGACTGCAGTACAGATTTATACATCCTAGGTCCTCCTTGCAGCTGATGGAGAGCAGTAAACAGGTTCAGCATGGGAAATAAATTGCTGTGTCTTCAGCCAAAATGCCTGTAAAGACCTGCAAGTAGAAACTTCAAAACCCAACCGCTTGCATTGTACTTGTAATAAAATAAACATTTAAAGCAAGTGCAAGATAAGACTGGAGTGCAAAATCATTTTACAGTAACATGTCCTTTCTTTCCTTTCATTCTGCTTAATTAATATGAATGCTGTGTTTGACTTACCAAAAGCTTGGAATGATGTTCCCACAATCTTCTTTCAATTCCTATGTTAAACCTAAAAGTCTGCTTACTTTCAGTATGTGCTTTATAGTTGAAACATACTTTTGATATTTTTGTTATTATTGAAGTCATATTTATGAGTATATATTACTATAACATGAATATAAGATGAATAGAAGTTTGAGAGATAATTCTGTCAATGTGATTGTCTACCACTAAGGCAATAATTTTTCAGACCTGTTCTGTACATACTGATTAAATTCTATAGTTCAAAAAGAAAAATCCATATGTATATTTTATTTTATTTTTCCAGTTTTCTGTTCTTAATGACCTCAGGACAGGGTATTTTGAGGGGATTAATGATCTGCTAGAAGATGTTCATTGCCCAAGGTACAGAGATTTAGGCCAGTCATTAATACTGGGGAAATATTTTGTACTTCAATCATTGCTGTCAAGTTTCTTAATGTATTCAGACTTTAAATAATCTCTTGAAGACTGTGAGAAAGCAAATTTCAAACTTGAAGCATCTGACAAGATTCACATTAAAACAACCTCTTAGGAAAAAAAAATCTTTTTTAGAATATCTCTCTCTAGCCCCTTACCTATTTTTTTTCCCTTTCTATCTATCTGACCTATTTTTCTCCTGCATTTGTCCTCTGAAGTCCTTCAGTAATCAGGCTGTACATCTATCTAAAGCCCATGAGCAAAGTTTTTGGCCTTTGGCTGAAAAACTTTAAATAGAAGTACTGTCATATAGCCTACTGAAAGAGAGATAGGCATTCACGTGAACTGAACAAGTCTTTATATATATACACACACATATACACACACACTGGTGTACATAAGTACATGAAAATAGACAAGGACACACATTTAACCTTTTGCTGAGACTGCTGACACAGCATAAAATATTCAGAATTTATTAAGGTTAAAGAACAGAAAATCTTAACTTTGTAGTTCTGATTTACATTAATCTGCCTGTGATAACTTTACAAGAACATGTAAATTGAATCAAAAAATTGGTTTTCACCAAGATTTCTTGTCATGCTAAGTAAAACAAATGGAGTATAATAAGAATTTTCCATTTAATTTCCTCCTCACTTTGAAAGAATTCAAACATGGTTACTTGAGCCTTTTTTAATCAGTGATTTGATTTGGAACTTTTTGTCCACATAACATCAAGCTTCAAGTTCTGTCTGCTTGGTTTGTTTGGACTTTAAAGACAGGGCCAGATTTTTACCCATATAGTTGTGGGAGCACCTCTTTTGGATGGAATACACTCCAACACAAGACAATAGCTGCACTGTCATCCTCATTATTGAATATCTGCTGGAGAAAGTGAGCCCACCTTTCCTTCACAGCCAGGAGTCCATTGAAACCCAGCTGGTGGAGAAGTCACTGACTCAGATCAACCTTGGCTGCCCTGATACAGCCTCTTCTCCAGTTTGTATTCTGTCCATGTGTCTTTCAGCACATCAGTTTTACCTCTTCTTAAAGTAGCAAGACAGCATAACATCCTGGCTTAACAGTTTGCTAGAATCTAAGGCAGTGGAATTTTAATTTTTACCAAAGTCTATCACTGGCCAACTATCCTGCCTAATATCAAAATTGCTGACATGTACGGGATCAGCCACATGGGACAGTTTTCTTGTTAGGGTCCAGTTAGATAAACCTAGTACCTTTTCCAGACACTTTCAAACCATGCCCAAAGCACCAAATTTAATCTGCATGTATAATCATGGGAACAGCAGCATTATGGTCATAATCATAATCTGTTGAATGAGAAAATACCAATCAGCTTGAAGGCTGCTGATTCAATTTTCTAATTCAGGGAGACAAATAAGGAGAAAAAGTGGATCACAGTGTGGGATTTATTTAAATGCTTTATTAATTTAATGAACTTCTTTGTCAACTTTATTAAATCTTTGCTGATCTTTCAAGCTCATGAGGTTTAAATATATATAGCCTATGCTAAATTTATACTATTGTTACCAGTGTTTGGCAGTTTTAAAGTATTTACCCAACTGCTAACTTGAAGTTTGTCCTACTGTTAAGTGTATCTGGAAAAATGACAGCATGTGGCTTCATATTTGTGTCTTAGAGCCTGCCTGGATATGCTGAGCTCACAAGTAGGAATCTATTTAATTTTTTTCCCTAAATTAAATTCTTGCAATTCATCTTAAAATGTGAAGGCAAGCTGAGTTGACTCTTTCCTCAGCATCACCATGAGTAATACATTTTCTGCTGGTCACCTTCTGCACTCCGGTATCTTCATATCACACTTTCTAAGTACCTTTTAAACCATATTTAAGGTACTTACTTAGAAAGTAGGACTTGGCAATTCAAGTCACAATTTGTGAGTCAGAACTATCTTGAAATGTGTCAGCCATAGAGTACTACCAAGGTTGAAAAAAAAGAAATCTTGTTTGCTTTTAAAGTAAGTAGACATTTATAGTATCGAATGCACATCAGGAACACATCTGTGTTTAAAAATACCACATATACATCTGTCAGAGAGCTTGTTTATGTAGGTAAGACATAAAAACTACTCTGAGATAGAAAGTTCTTCACACCAAAAGCAGTAGTTCCCTGTAGAGCAAGAGTCATATATATGTAAATACAGGCTCCTCACTTACAGAAGGGGGCTCTATTTACATGAGTCATATGTGTCTTTTTGGGCCATGTTCTTCCTTGAATAACAGTCTGAGATAATCACTGAAAGTCAAGTTAATTAAAGTAATAACCCATGTATCACTTAGAATGTCTTAACCTAAAGCCTGAGAACGCATTAATATTCATATGTGAGGCTTTAGCTGGAAGCTTAAAGTTTGCCTAAGCTTACAATTCTAACATTATGTATTCAAAATAAAAAAAAAAACAAACCCACAACTGCCTATAAAGCCTAATACCTTACCCAGACATTTAGGGTGGAATTTCATTTATCTAATTTTCAACAAGTTACCTGTGTAATAGAAGTATGTTGTCTAAATTAACCAGTAGTATTTAAAGAAGAAAACCAAAAATCTTGAGAACAATTTACCCCCGTCCAGACATTTAAAATAAGTGGGATGAATAACCCACTGGAAATATTAATCTTTCTCTGTTGACTGAACAGTACACTAGGTTAGACTAGATATCTAGGACAATTTTAAATTGGAAGGAAACTTTTTTTTCCCTAAAACCTGAAGATAAGTCCTTCTTTCTGAATGAAAATAATGTCTCCAACTGATTTCAAAGGAAAACAGGAGAATTCAGAAAACTATGTCCTTATTATAGAATGAGAATGATGATTGCAAAGCAAACAGAAATTTAGGTATATTTCCTAGTTGTTGTGGTTTAACCTCAGCCAACAACTAAGCACCACGCAGCCGCTTGCTCACTCTCTTGATGGGGAGAGAATCAGAGGGGTAAAAGTGAGAAAACTCGTGGGTTGAAATAAAGACAGTTTAATAAGTAAAGCAGAAGGCTGGACACACAAACGAAGCAAAACAAGGAATCCGTTCACCACTCCCCATGGGCAGGCAGGTGTTCAGCCATCTCCAGGAAAGCAGGGCTCCGTCACGCATAATGGTTTCTTGGGAAGACAAAACACCATCACTCCGAATGTCCCCCCTTCCTTCCTCTTTCCCCGGAGCTTTATATGCTGAGCATGATGTCATATGGTATGGAACAAGCCTTTGGTCAGCTGTGGTCAGCTGTCCCAGCTGTGTCCCCCTCAACTTCTTTGCACCCCCAGCCTATTCTGCTGGTGGGGTGGGGTGTGAAGCAGAAAAGGCCTTGACTCTGTGTAAGCACTGCTCAACAATAACTAAAACAAAGCTGTATTATCAACACTGTTTCCAGCACAAATCCAAAGCATAACCGCATACTAGCTTCTATGAAGAAAATTAACTCTGTCCCAGCCAAAACCAGCACACTAGTCTTTCTGGTCACAGACAAATTTTGAGCAACAATGTTGTTTTCTTCTTCAGTATCCAAAAAACTGGTGATATTCAGATATTATTTACAAAGTAGATTAGTACGGCCTATTTAGATGCCAGATACTTAATTTCAGTGCAGTCTTTTCATGTTCAGTACTGTGGCTGCTTTGATGTTTAGAGCTTTTTGTGTTTTTTATTTTCTAAAACCACCATAAAGTGGTTAAAAGGGTAGTTTGATTTAAGTTGTGAGGCACCTCACTGGGCAGCATACTGAGACACCGACTCAGTTTACCAATATATGAATGTGGTGAGTCAATCTATTCCATAGAAGTTACAGAAAAGGCAAATACTTCCCAATAGAATAATGAATACTCTCTGACCTAATGATTCACCAAAAAATCTTCCACCTGTTTCCTAAGATGGTGCATTTCAGTGAGTATTGTTTCCTGTGTTACAAACGTGTTCTGTTGTTGCTGTTTCTGCGTGCATGTGTTATTCATGTTTTGTTGTAACCAAACTGGATGTTAATGTAACACACATATTTTATGCCTGCCAGTCACTGTCAGAAAACAAGATGATCAAGTAACAGTAATGGAAGAAACAGCAGTTGTGAATGAACCCCAATATACTTCACATTTTGATCCAGTTTTAAATATTCTCAGCTGTGTGAATTTGAGGGAAACATGCAACTTGGACCAGAATTTGCTTTTGCTGCCAGAGTCCTTGCGTAGTGGTTGTGGTGGCAGTGATGATGATAGCAGGCCCAGAAGCAATGTTTTGAATATGTATGCCCCTCCTCATTACAGAATCAAAGAAAGGTTTGGGTACTGTGAATGAAAGATATGTAGTTGATTTAGCTCCTTGCAAGTCTATTTGTTTCTCTGAAGGCATTCCTTGCTTTGATCAATAAGTTATCATAAAGAAAAAATATTGCAATTGCATAAAAGAGTCTTTTTCTTGGGAAGGAGTAATGTACCCTAAAAACTTGGTGAGCCCATAATCTCTACAATGTGGTATGGCTCCAGATCAAGGACAATCCTTCCTGCTGTTTCCCACTGTATAGATACTGTGGCTGGATGATTTGTGAGAGGTTTTGTCTTTTTCTAGGAACAGCCTGCATGGTAAAGTTTTGGTTGCTTTTTTTGTTGCCTAGCTAAGTGTAATCTCTTGCTTCAGCATAATAATGAGAGTTCTAGTGTTCAAAGTCAGTTGTTTAATATTGGATAAATAAAATGTTGCATTCAAGGCAGAAAAAAATTGGTTCTTTTCTTAATTTATATGAAAAGAGTTTAAAGGATCTGTCCAAGAACAGGTAAAATAAGTGACAACAGTCCAGATTGTTAAAGTGTTTGGAACTGTGCAAGACAAGAAGTAGAGGTGGCCTTTCTCTTCATTAGTGCCCTAAGTAAAACACAGCTAGACAGGTAACACTCTCACATATCTTGGAATTATGCAGAAGTAGATTTTTCACCCATTGTCCATACTACCTTTCCTTTACTGGGAAGAGTCAAATATACTCTCATGGATTATAATCCTTCTGCACACACAGCATACTTGATATGAGTGTAGCAACTTGAAGAATGTAAAAATGTGTACGTATTTTAGGTTATAGGGCTGTATTGGTTGAATCAATGTAATAGACTGGATATTTTTAAACAGCTATACATGATAAAGTGTCTCAGAGTAGCATGTCCCTTGGCTACATTAGAGAAAAATAGCACAGGCAACAAACAGGAGGAGCTGGAAGCCACCATGCTGCTAGATAGCTATGACCTGACCGTCATTACTGAAACTTGGTGGGACAAATCCCACGACTGGAGTGTGGCTATTGATGGATACAGGTTGTTCAGAAGGGACAGGCAAGGAAGGAAGGGCAGAGGCGTTGCCCTCTACATCAAGAAATGGATAGAGTGTGAAGAGCTGTCTCTGAAGAAGAGCCATGAGCATGTTTAAAGCTTCTGGGTAACAATCAGGGACTGAGGCAACAAAGGGAACCTTGTGGTTGGTGTCTACTATGGCTAACCTGACCAAGAGGAGTCTAGTGACAGAGCCTTCTCACTCCAGCTACAGGAGGCATCACGCTTGCAGGCTCTCGTCCTGCTGAGGGACTTCAACCACACAGACATCTGCCTGAAAAGTAGCACGGTGAGCTGTAGGCAATCTGGAGACTCCTGGAGTGCATGGAGGATGACTTCCTGTGCCAGGTAATAGGCAGCCCTACCAGAGGGGGTGCCATACTGGAGCTGTTTGTCACCAACGCATGTGAGCTAATCGGTGACATCCAGATTGGAGTCAGCTTGGGCTGCAGTGATCATGCACTGGTGGAGTTCACAGTCTTGAGGGGTATGGGGCAGGCCAAGAGGAAAGTCAGGACCCTGAACTTGAGGAAAGCAAAATTCCAGCTCTTCAGGGAGTTAGTCAATAGGACCCCCTGGGAAACTGCCCTCAGGGACAAGGGAGCAGAACAGAGCTGGCAGACCTTTAAGGACATTTTCCACAGAATGCAAGAGCTCTTGATCTCCAGGTGTAAGAAATAAGGAAAGGAAGGCAGGAGACAAGCATGGCTGAGTCAAGACCTGCTGCTCAAACAAAAGGGCAAGAAGGAAATGCCCAGGCAGTGGAAGCAGGGACAGGTATCATGGGAACAGTACAGGGACGCTGCTTGGTTGTGTAGGGACAGGGTCAAGAAGGCCGAGGCACAGCTGGAGCTAAACTTGGCAAGGGATGCAAAGGATAATAAGAAGGGCTTCTGCAGGTATGTCAGCCAGAAAAGGAAGGTCAAAGAAAGCATAGTCCCGTTGATGAGCAAGACTGGCAGACTGGCAAGAACGGATGAGGAGAAGGCTGAGTTACTGAATGATTTATTTTCCTCAGTCTTTACCTGCAATCTCTCTTCCCACATCTCTTGAGTAGATGGTCTGCAAAATGGGGACTGGAGGAGCCACGTCTTTCCAACGAGAAAGAGATCAGGTTTGAGGCCACTGAGGAACCTGAACGTACACAAGTCTATGGGACCTGAAAAGATGCAGCCCAGAGTCCTGAGGGAACTGGCTGATGTGGTTGGGAAGCCACTCTCCATGATATTTGGCAAGTCCTGGCAGTCAGGGGGAGGTGAAGTCCCTGGAGACTGGAAAAAGGGAAACATTGCACCCAGTTTTGAAAAAGGTTGCAAGGAGGACCCTGAGAGCTACTGACCTGGCAGCCTTACCTCTGTGCCTAGGAAGATCATGGAACAGATCCTCCTAGAAGCTATGCTAAGGCACGTGGAGGGCAGGGAGGCAGTTCGAGACAGCCAGCATGGCTTCACCAAGGGCAGGTCCTACTTCACCAACCTAGTGGCCTTCTACAATGGAGTAACCACATCAGTGGACAAGGGAAGAGCTATGGATGTTGTCTATCTGGACTTCTGTAAGGCCTTTCACATGGTCCCCCACAACATTCTTCTCTAATTTGGGGAGATATGGATTTGATGGGTGGACTGTTGGGTGGATTAGGAATTGGTTGGATGGTCGCATGCAGAGGGTAGTGGTCAACAGCTCAATGTCCAGATGGAGATCGGTGTTATATAACTGAGAGAGAGATGGCTTTAAGATATCTTTTGTACCTCAGCTAATATATGCTTCCTGAAAGACAACGTGATTCCTCATAAACAGAGAGAAGGTTCCTTAACGTTTCCTTCTCCATTCACAAGAAAAATCTCTGTGTGCTGCAAAGTAATAGATTTCTCAATGCATTAACTAGATGCATCATAAGGTTTCTTGGCCTTGTGCTATGTTACAGTATGCTAAGTGTAACACACACAACAATGTTATCGTGGATTTCTTACAGAATTTGGCTTAGGTAGTTTCAGACACTCAGGCCTTTCTAAAGGCTTTTCTTTTTTGGAGAGAGCTTTTCCATTTTTAAGGTGCAAAATTACTATCTTTACAAGAAAAACTGTTTTAACTATGTAGTATGGCTTTCCGAGAAAAATAATTGTCTTGTTTTCTTAAACAAGAAAGTTTTGCAGGAGTGACATGCTAATTCACTAAAGTACCATTATTTTTAGCAAAATTTTATACAAGAGAGGTGATAGATGGCCCATCCCTGGAAACATTCAAAATTGGATGAGGCTCAGAGCAACATGATGTAGTTGAAGATTTCTCTGCTCACTGTAGAGAGGTTGGACTAAACCACCTTTTAAAGGTCCCTTCCAACCCAAAGGTTCTATGATTTTATGAAAAGCAAAACCACTTTTCTGCCTCCCAGCCACAAATAGGATGTTCACTAAGAAAAGAGCTTCCTTCATCTCTGCACTGTGCAAGGGTCTCTTGCATCCTCTTGGAGTCAGGGAAATAAATCCATACCTGTAGTCATTAGGAAATAAGGGGCTTAAGGTGCTGAAGGGGAGAGTTCAACAAGAAATAGATCTTACACGATTGTAATTGTCATTGTTCTTTGACATTTGAGAAATCACTTAAGAACTTCCCCCACATTTTATAGGAGGAAGCAGACACTAATTTAAAAGCACATAGCTATAGTTTAGGTTAGCTTGCAGCAGGACACAACTTATTTAAGCAAAAAGAAAGGAAATTGGAAGAAGAATAATTCACAATTTACATAGCAACAACCTTGGTCTCCTAGGTCACCAAGAAGTACAATTTCTACAGGATGCTAGACACTACACACAGTAGAAATAAAATTTCATCTTTTAAGACAGTTTCCCCCAAATAACTAAACTTTCCACAGTTATCAAACCACACTGTCTGTACGCAGGAAAGTGAGAGAAATAATTGCTCAGCCACACCACAGAGGACACCGTGCTTTATCCTTCAGATGTGAGAATTCCCATTACATTTTTTATATATATGTAACATCTGGAAAGTGTTATACAATACTTCAATTCTACTTATGTATTGTTTTGTCATGGATGATAAAAATATCCTGTAGAGAAAATAAATCTTTCATTTATTTCATGTTTTTATTTCCAAACATGCACAGTGGGTGAGGCAAATTTGTTAATCAAGAGTTATTACAATACCATTGGTGTTAGGCTCTCCAGGTACAGTGAACCAATGGCACTTCTGTGTTAGATTATCTTACCTGGAGAAAATGAGAAAAGAAGAAACAAATGTAAAGAAAAAAAAAGTGAGATAAGGTCATGTATCTTTCAATGTAAAATACAGAATATTCTGAATAGTTTTGGAGTAAATTACATTGCTGCTGCAGTTTTTCTATAGGCATTGCCTTAGTGCTTAGTGTCATGAGTTTTAGTTATAACTCCATTGAAATTAATTATTATTCCCCCTGCATTTCATGATATGTGAAGATTAGACACACCTTGTTTAAATATAATTAAATTCCTTCAACATATTCTGCCAGTAGTTAGCCTTTGCAAACCAACATAATCACACACTTGAAGAGAAATGCATCTTGCTTGAAGATGTAGATTGTTCTTGAATTGCCACTTGAGATATGTTAAAGAAAGATACCTAAACCAGTCCTTAAATGATTTACTTTCTTACACAGAAATTGAAATTGCTGAGAAACACATCAATAATTAGAATAGAAGGATATTTAAAAGAGACAAAAAATTACAATAGATATGAACTTCTTATTCATGAAAATAGTTTGAAAATTGATCATTCTATTATACTCCAGAAAAGTTCATTTTTCAGGGTTTAATTAAAAGTCTAAATTAACATGGTTTGTTTAACTCTATCAGGCAGAACAGCACATAAGTAGACTATGGTTCCCATAATCAGTTAGTTTAATCTGTTAACATCTTGAAAATAAATGGGAAGCAGGAATTACTTGTAGTAAATATGTCAGGACAACCTCTTTAAAAAACTATGTTCAAAAAAATTCAGTGTACTTTTTTTTTCTTTGTACAGAAGGCAAATTTCCAACATGTGTGCTAAAATGAGTGTGACTTTCTACTTGTAGGTATTTCCTGAAATAATTTTGGATTGCTAGTGCTGTCAGGCATCAAAAATCAGGAAGTTATCTCTGGGAAATTATTTGAAGTAACCAAACCATTCTGAAAGGAAATTCTAAACTTCTAGCACTTCTCTTTTCAGAAGCAGCATATCACAGTTCTGTACTTTTTTAAAAAAGAGGGAGATGGGGGGTGGGGAGGAAAGAGAATTGGTAGCTGTGACAGAATTGTCTTGTGAAGCAAAGGTCTAGAAACAAGCAGCTGAGCACATAAAGACTGGTTGACAAAACAATTTAGAAAAACAACTATTTCAGCAAAACAGTAGGAGAAAAGCTGACTGCATATATTGAGGCTAATGAAGAGAAGCAGAAAGACTGCTGCTAAACTTAAGGTTTTACCGGTGAAAGACCAGATAGGTGATGCTTGAAAGAACAGATCTTTCAAAAACACTAGTGGAAGCTGAAAGGACTCTGGAAGCTTATTAGTTGTCCTTTCTATTCTCTCCCCAATGCCAAAGAATTCTCTGACTAACTTATCATCTGTATTTTACTTTTTCTTTAAAAATACTTCTGCTTCTCAGAGAGGACTTACTATCCTGGTACAATTACCCTTGGCAAAGGGGCACTGCTTTATTTTCTCTATTGATAATGCACATACAAACAGGGAAACATTTACATCAGAAAAAAAATACAACACAAAACTCACCTAATTTTTATTTCAAGGACTAGGGAGGTGATTGTGTCCCTGTACTTGGCACTGGTGGGGCTGCACCTTGAATACCGTGTTCAGTTTTGGGCCCCTCACTACAAGAAGGACATTGAGTTGCTGGAGTGTGTCCAGAGAAGGGCAACGAAGCTGGTGAGGGGTCTGGAGCACAAGTCTTATGAGGATCAGCTGAGGGAAGTGGCGTTGTTTACCCTGGAGAAGAGGAGGCTGAGGGGAGACCTTATTGCTCTCTACAACTTCCTGAAAGGGGGTTGTGGTGAGGTGGGTGTTGGTCTCTTCTCCCAAGGAACTAGTGATAGGACAAGAGGAAATGGCCTCAAGTTGCATCAGGGGAGGTTTAGACTAGATATTAGGAGAAATTTCTTTCCCGAGAGAGTGGTCAGGCATTGGAACAGGCTGCCCAGGGAGGTGGTGGAGTCACCATCACTGGAAGTGTTCAAAAAACATGTGGACATGGCACTTCAGGACATGATTTAGTGGGCATGGTGGTGTTGGGTTGATGGTTGGACTTGATGATCTTAAAGGTCTTTTCCAACTTTAATGATTCTGTGATTCTGTGAAGAATAATTAAAATGAATATTATTTCCTGCAGATATTTCAGGCTTGTTTTATTTTTTTCCCCACTTTAGCAGATGCTTTTTGTATTTGATCTCAAAGTCCATATCTTTAGATTACTTTTTTAGAATACAAATAGTAAAAGTCTTATGTTTCTCTCTTTACCTCATATGTGAAAGTATATCTATGAAAACTCTAAGTATATTCCTAGGAAAATTTGCATGTGCATTTAAAGAAGAAAATGCAATTGAGTGACTCTTACCTGAAAATATAAGAAAAAAATACAATCAAAATCTCATAGTCCCATTTGGAAAATTAAAAATTTTTCTGTAAATCTTTTTTGCTTAAACAGTTATTGAGATAGTTATTAACTTCTTTATACCAATTGTCAAATATTCAGTAAAAGAAACTATAACGTTATGAAATCCTCTGCTTTTTAGAGCCTCTTAGCCACTGGAATGGTCATCTGGCATATGATATCAAATAAGGAGAAAAATAAATTAATTATTTGGGTATTGAAAGCAGTTTATAAGGAAGAAACATCCCTCCCACTTTGCTTGCTATTTTGTTGTTATTTTCTTGTTGTTGTTGTTTTAGTTTGTTGTTTTTTGATTTGTTTTTTTTTTTGCTTTGATTGAAGTCAGACGAACTAAATTAGAAGACTTATTTTTTAATTTGGGAATTTTTTTAGGAATTTTTTTTTTCTTGAATTCATTCTGGAAGGAATGAAATATTCTTTCCTGTTTTGGTGAATCAGTACTAAAAGTAAAAGCTTGCTTTCATGATTACTTAATGCAACACACTGGAGGAACAAACAGTTGATGAATGCAGTGATTTTATTGCACTTAATTTCAATGAAGTAATCCACTTTTACCGATATCCCATTCTCCTCCAAGCAACACCCACAATAACCTTCCACTTTTTCTTTGGACAAAACTACTTCCTCAGTTTTTCAACAAAGTAGTTGCAGTGCGAGATCTACGATCCATGGAGAAATTCAAATGATTCACCCAGCTGAATAGAAGCTATTATTTTACGCTTGATAATGACCTTGCTTAATTACAACTGAAAGCACAACCTGACTTCACAGAGCAAGCTGGTGAAAAAGCAAAGTATCAGCTGTCTACCATGCCACCTGGTATCCTAAACCCTTCTAAGGTAGTTCTTTAATCTGGGGAATAGAAGAGAATAAGTGTTTGCTGCTTTGGCTCCTAACCTCCTCCTGTCCAGAAATATCCAAGTCTGTCATTTCTTATAATACTGAATTTCCCTGTGGTACTTGGTGCAGCAAAACATCTAACGCTGCTGTCCTGCCTTCAAGAGATGACAAGGACAAATTAATATGCCCTTCCAGTCAAGCTGAACTCCGATAGCTGTTGCCAAGGAAATGTCCCCTCATCATTAGAACCTGCACATGCAGAGGAGTACGGGATGCAATCGTACTTCCCACCTAGTCCAAAGCCATTGAAAGCTGATGGGGGAAATGGCAAATGCCAGCGGGAAAGACCAAGCTTTGTATATCCATTATGTTTAGCGTAAATAGCACCACCTTGTGTTCTCAGACGTACCATTTATAAGGCTGTCCTACTGTAAATCATTCCTACACACTCTTTTCTGTAGTAATTAAAACAATGCTCGTTGCTGTGCCCCTGGGTTAATATAATTTGTTTTATTCACAGCCTAAGTCATTTGCCTCCCTGCAGCACACTGCTATATTATGTCTACCCAGCAGTGTTGAGGGAGCAAGTAGAGTACATTTCAAGGTGTACGTAAATTCAGTTCAAGTTACTTCAAATGAAATAATAAAGTAAGTGCTATGTGCTTGACTCCCATAGGGAAAACTCATAGGAAGATAAAGAAGGATCCAGGAAAATCAAAGCTTTGCCTCGGACTCCTCCATTTAAAAAATGTGAGAGGAAGAAATACAAAGACAGAGCATAAAGAACCGGGTACTCTGGAAATGTCATAAATGACAGAGCCATGGCCACCATGGGAATACCAACCCTTGTTTTGAAGGTGAGTGCCGATATCATATTCTCTCCAAGCTGACTGACATCACAAAGGCCAATTATTAGCACTGACACTTCGTAAAATCAGAAGAAATTTTTAAAGAACTCTAAAAGGACCTATCTTAGAAATCAAACATTACAGAATAAGCCACATGACATCTAGTCCAGTTCACCTAGAGAAGGATAAGAATAGAGCAAGTATATATAATGGTTACATCCTCCCAGCTTCTGACAATTTTCCTTTTAGTTTCCTATGTATGTTATGATTCATCTACTCAGTAATATGGAGGTATGTGATGGGTTGACCTTGGCTGGATGTTAGGTGACACCAAGCCGCTCTATCACTCCCCTTCTCAGCAGGACAGGTGGAAGAAATTAGGATGGAAAGAAAAAAAAAATAACTAAACACGTGGGTCAAGATAAAGGCAGTTTAATAAGCACAAGGCAAAGGCCGCATGTGGAAGCAAAAGAAAACAAAAGATTTACTCTCTGCTTCCCATCAGCAGGCAATGTTCATCTGCTTCCTGGCAAGCAGGGCTTCAGTATGCGTAGCAGTTGCTCCGGAAGACAAACATCAGACAATGAATGCCCCTATTTCTCTCTCTTGTTTTTAGCTTTTATTACTGAGCTGATGCCATATGGTATGGAATATCCCTTTGGCCAGTTTGGGTCAGCTGTCCTGGCTGTGTCCCCTCCCAAGATCTTGCCCACCCCCAGCCTACTAGTTGGGGAGAAATGTTGCAGAGACAGCCTGGATGTTGTGTGAGCACTGCCCAGCTGTAGCCAAAATACTAGTGTGTTATCTACACTTTGCTAGCTACCTATACAAAGCACAGCACTATGAGGGCTGCTGTAGAGAAAATTAACTCCACCTCAGCCAGAACCAATACAAGATAACAGATCTTCCAAATATTCCAAGTAGTTTACAGATTTTCCCGTCACAATGAACTCCATCTCTTGGTGTTGGACTTGTCTTTCAATGGTTTAATTTGATGGTCACTTGCTCTTTTAATGGAAGAGGCAGCAAGGAGTCACACCTTGTCATCCTCCTTCATGCCACTGATGATTTCTGTAGAATTCCTGTTGACCTCTTTCCCAGGTTGAAAAGTCTCAGCCTATGTAATCAACCACCATAAAGAATCTGTCATTAAGGACCTTTGATCATCTTTGTTGATCATGTATTTATACAGCTGCATAGTAATCTTTTCTGTTTTGTTCTCTGTCCCTTTCCTAACAATTTACAACACTGATTTGATTTTTTTGAATGCTGACAAGCACTGAGCTATTTTCAAGCAGTCATTTGTCATAACCCCACACACTATGTGTTTGTCAGCATCGAGTTAATTATTTTATATAAGGGAATAGGACTGTTTCTCTACACTTCTATAACTTTACATGTAATTTACACTGAATTTGATCTGCTCTTTTATTGCCAAGTCATTCAGTCTGCTAAGGTCCTTTTGAAATTTTTCTCAGGTGTCTCTCAAGCTTAGTACTTTGAGAAATCTTGTTTAATCAGATTTAATTTGGGTAAAATAAGATAAGTTTCCATGGGAACCTTTAAGCAATGGAGGTTAGAGCTGAGTGGACACTGAAAACAGTAGGGAAGCCAAGAACCAAATACAAATGGGATCCATTGTGGTCATAAGCCACAGAAACTGGTGCAAAAGACAGTCTTGGGAACTGAGAAGATGTCCCTTTTGTTTGATTTGCCCTGTGTTCCAGGAAACTGGACTCTCCAGTTAACAAAATATTTGACTGGTGCTCTGTACCCTGGGAATGAGTTGCTAGCCTGTAATCTGAATATTACACAAGAACTTAGCGACAGCACTTCAATGGACTCGAATGTTTTGTCTCGGGAAGACCGAGAACCTCAGACCTTTGGTTAACAAGAAGCAAAAAGGATACATCCATCTCTAGCATGAGAGCCATTCTGAGAAAAAGAAAAAGAAAACGGTAATAATTTGCTCAAGACTGTATTTATTCTGAGTATTACTCAAATTCTCCCAGTGGTTTCATCTGAGTCATTTTGGGGTAAAATGCTACCCCATTATATATATCCTATATATTATATATAGGATTATATATCCTATGAATAAAATCCCATGATTACAAGTGTTGGAAGAGGTCTCTGGATTATTCAATATAATCTATAATTTTTGCAGTACTGAACTGTTTTATTCTTCTACTTTTAATCTGTGAATAGTTTTGTAACCCTGCTCAGTTGTGAGCAGGGTAATGATAGTTATAAAATAATTTACTTTATTATGAACTAGTATATTCCCTGTTGTTTCTTCATGAAGAATAAGACATCTAAGGAAGTAATTAAGCAGATGTTTATTGACATGAATTTTACCACTTTGTAGAAATGTAAATAATGAGGTTTAACTCAGGAGAGGATTCACTAACAGTAACAGAGAGAGATTAAGTCACATATCTAGATCAATACAGCCCTAGAAGCTTTATGAACAAATGTTACATTGTGCTTACGTAGACTGTATTTATTTAGTGAAAAGATGTCTGTGCTAAAATGGTACTGTCACTTCACTGCCTTGGAAAAATGATGGAAAACAACCATAGCTACCGTCAAGAAAACAGTTCTTCCCAGGCAGCAAAGAGACAATTACCTGTCACATATAACTCACAATTTCCTGTATCTTTTGAAGCAGCGCCTCTTCGTTATTGACTAATTGGAATAACAATAGTGAGCATATAAAATATTCTGAGAAAGATAATGAAAACACTGGATTCTGATTGTTCTATTAAAAACGTAGCAATTCATCATTTAGCATCATTAGTGGCTGATAATTGTGACTGTGTCTATAATACCCGTTTGAGATTTTGTGTTTCGGTCAACATTAAGCATAGGTTAACTGTAATAGCTATCTGTATTAAAATTTAGACACTGCCTGTTGAAAATGGATAGTAATTTGGTGATTATTCATATTTTTAAACTTTCTGCATTACACTAATTTATTATGCAAAATTAAATTAGAGCACATGGAGCATATGGATTTTTTTCTTTTTTTATACTTATTTGTGTCAGTGATGAATGGTAGGTAATTTATAACACTGAAGTTTAATAATTAAAATTACTTTTATTATTCTGTTTACTAGTTTCTTCCTTCTGCAGTCTCTTGTAATTTTGCCACATGATTAGCAACAACTTTTGCACAGCAGCACCTTCTAATAGAACACAGCATGGACAATTTTCCATGTAGATTCAATCTCCATCTATATTCCACTAATCCCTTGATTGTTCCTGGGGAAAACAATCGGATCCCTGTTGTGTTCCTGATGCACTGAGCATTCATAAAGATAATAACAAGATTCAGCACATCTAGAGACTCAGGATATGCATCTGCACTTTGGCCTAACTGAAAAGGACCACACAAGAAGCCTGGTTGATCTTTCACTGAATCTTTGTCAAGATTAATACAGCTTCATTTGTAAACTGTATCTACTTGCAGTGGAAATATGGTGTTGTGGTGGGTTAACCTTGATGGATGCCAGGTGCCCCCAAGCTGATCCCTCACTCCCCTTCCTCAGCAGGGGGAGAAATTAAAATAAAAAATCTTGTGGATTGAGATAAGGACAGGGAGATCGCTCACCAATTACCATCACAGGCAAAACACTCTTGACTTGGGGAAGATTAATTTGATTTATTGCTAATTAATAACCAAGTAAGATAGTGAGAAATAAAAACAAAACTAAAAATATTTTCCCCGTACCCTGCCTTTTTCCCAGGCTCAACTTCACTCTTGACACTTCCTCTTCCCCTCTGTATGGTGCAGAGGGATGGGGAATGGGTGTTGTGGCCAATTCATAATTCTTAGTCTCTACTGCTGCTTCCTCCTCAAGCTGTTCCCCTGCTTCAGCGTGGGCCCTTCCCATGGGCTGCAGTTCTTCACGAACTGCTACAGCATGGGTCCACTTCATGGGGTACAGTCCTTCAGGAATGGACTGCTCTAGTGTGGGTCCCTGCTGCAGTTCCTGCTCCAGCATGGGCAGCGCTCCGAGGGCTGCAGCTTTCTTTAGGTCACATCCACCTGCTCCAGCATGGGGTCCTCCATAGGCTGCAGTGTGAACATCTGTTCCACCATGGTCGTCCATGGGACAACCTGCTTTCATCATGGTCTTCTCCATGGGTTGCAGGAGAACGTCACCCGGCTCCTGGAGCACCTCTGCCTCCTCTTTCTTCTCTGACCTTGATGTCTGCAGGGCAGTTTGGCTCACACTTTCTCACTCATCTCAGAGCTGTTGTGCAATTTTTTACCCTTTCTTAACTATGTTATCACAGAGACACCACCAGTGTCACTGCCTGGCTCAGCTTTGGGCAGTGGTGGGTACCTCTTGGAGCCATCTGGAAGTGGCTCTGTCCAGCATGGGGGCAGCTCCTGGTCTCTTCTCCCACAGGCCATCTTTGCATCCCCCTGCTCCCAAAATCTTGCCACATAAACTCAGAACAGGCATTAAAGTAGCTATCCAGCCAGGAGACTTTTCAGTTGAGAAGACACCAATGCCTTCTCACAGACTGCTTACTTGACAGTCACTGAGACCCAGCTGACCTCTGAGCAGATATAACTTAATAAAGTGCAAGGCAATGTCAAGTTCTTTATGACTTCCTAATAACACACAACACTGATATGGAAGCTCTATCCAAGTTCAGATGGTTTAGTACAGCTCAAGTTTGTTGTTATCTGTAGCTGTTATCACATAAAACAAGGACTGACTGGGCATCTCCCATCTGCTTTGACTGCTGGGTCAAACCAGATTACAGGGATTTATCTGTTCACCTGGGAATAGCTACAGGTAGAAGTCCACAGCTGTGCACTCTCCTTGGTCTTGCTCTGAAATGAAATGCCTGAACTGTCCTGTTTCTATGACTGTCATGGAGATGAGCATAGCATTCAATTTAAACATATACTTTCAGATGCTTCTGAACTGGATTTTAGAGAGTAGTAATTTCAGACTGTATTGATCTAAATATATGGAGTTTCTGTGGATCAGCATTTCATTTATCTTAAGCTTCCTTTTTACTGTACTTCCCTACATAGTGAAAGAGAAAGAGAAGGGATTTAAAGAGCTTGTAAATTATATTTGTACATATTTAAAGGTCTTTTACATTGCTAGCCTGATAGAAATAGACCTTAGTGTAAACAAGATTCTGCTTTGCTGTATTTTTTATCTTACATAAAAAAATAGCTACAGGGTAGGCTTTGAAAAGCTGTTAGGGATGGATTCTTTCTGTTCTTGCTGATGGTAGAACTCCCATTGACATCAATAAAAAACAGATTAGGCCAGTGCAGAAGAGTTTTGAAAATGCCTTCTAAACATTACAATATGCTGTTTTGCATTTAATTACACAAATGAGTCCCTTAAAAATTCTTAAATCTGGAATGCTATCTTCCCTTAGGGGAAAAGAAAAAGACTATTACATGCTTTTTGTAGTCAGAGGACAGCAGAAACATAGATCAAGTGAAGAATTAAAAAACAATCGTTGATTTGTTAGGAAGGCAAAATTTTCATTCATGTCAGCAAGCTTTTCTGCCTGAGGATAAGATGGACATCCATAGGCTGATTCAAGATCACTTAAAATCATTACAGATATTTCAGCAATTTCAATAGGTGTTAATGAGGCCAACTGTGAACCTAAACTTTATATATCTGACTCTTACCTCCTGGAATGACCATTTGTATTCAGTGTTTTGGGAGGTATGAAGGCTAAGTAATTGACTCCTGATTTGAAACATCAGCTGAACCTTACACAGCTGCCTCCTGCCACATGTCCACTCTGAGTGTCTAATTAGGAGTAGATTTAATGTTTCTTTTGCAATGGCACACCACTTACCCGTTTAGTCCATAATCAGTCCCACGTTGTCAATAATTCAAAGGAGTTCACAGAAGGATTGAAAGATTTAAGCACTACGTTTTAAATACTGTTTATCCTTGTTCCCCTTTGCATCTCCATCCCTCGATCCTGTGCTCATGGAGATCTTATTGGTCAGCACCTCCCCTGGCATCAGTATAGCAGTAAAACTTTAATTCTGTTGCGGGTAATGATGTCACGTGCCAGACGCACCCCTTGGTACATGATGCTATTTCATTACCTTCTTCACCAAAAAGAAAGCATTCTGACATTAACCCTCTTTCTGATCTGTTCTTAGCATAAAAAGAACAATATCCCGAAGGAAAAGCTCTATCAGCCATGAGGGAATTCACTCTGAATGTTTCACTTCAGTCATCTGAAACAACTATTAATTTGAAACATAAAATCTATTTTATATTTTATTTTCAAAAATTAGTAGTTTCCTCCTCTTTTAAGTGTTGCAGATGGTACAGACATAAAAAAGATTCATGTATTACAGATTTACATGATTCTGCTAAAGATATTTTACATATATCTGCTTGTTAAATTAAAAGTAAATTGCACAGTGTTGAAATATAGGATTTTCCTTTACAGTATAATTAAACCCAGATATCAAATATTTGTAGGGAGGATATTAGAAACACAAGTAGAAATTGAAATGTGTACCATTCCTTATAAAGAGAAATGTCTTACCAAAATGTGCTTTGCAAACTATCAGCATTTTAAATAACTGCTCATCATTTTCTCTTCTGGAAGACTAGGTATTGTCCTGACATATGGTAAAAATAAATGGAAAATTCCAACTGACAACATAATAAAAGCAAATTATAAATAAATTTATCTTTTCTGAAGAAAGGTGAAATAGTAATATATTTCTGTACCATAATGAGTTTTTTGTGTATCAAGATGCTAAATCACAATGACTAAAAAAATTATTCAGGAAATTAAAAAACATTGTTTTATTGACTGTAAGTACACAAGTAAGGTGTGACAGTAATTCAAAATATAAATTTAGATATACTAATTATTATTTTTTTTCTGTATGTATGTATCTCACATAGAGGAGGGTATTTAAAATCTAAAATTTAAAATACCTTGTTACATATCCTCAGGAAAACCTTCCATGATTTAGAAAGGCCTATGTCGACTTCATTTCAATACTGTGCAAAAAAGCAGCATATGAAATGTGTACTTGGAGAAGCATTGTTAATGTCAGCATTTTGGTTTTCTTACAAATAGCAACACAGTAATAGCAGTAATATCATTTAGAAGTTGGGGATTTTTTGTGAACAGCTTTTTGTAATACTGAATTTTCATGAAAACTCTGACATGAGAGAGTAAAAGAAAGGTGACTTTGCATGATATCTCTTGCATAAACTAGAATATCAATTACCTCTGCTTATTTGTGGATTCACTGCGAGTGTACATTACATTAAGATTTGTTCACAAGATTTGTTTCTTAATGCAACTCCTTCCCCAAACATTCAGGTTTTTAGTATATTAAAATAACACCAGCAGAAGGAAGCTCTGGTGCATTTCAAAAACAAAATGTTGAATTTTAAAACTTTATTATTAGTTTGAATAAAACACATATATTTTGTTGGTTTACGACTTTCAAATATACTTTAAACAGGGAAAATCTCACACTATTGAGAGATCTGTTGCAACAACTTTTCTGGTATTCTAATTCAGTATGATGAACCCCACTAGTGCTGCTATGACAAATCAATACAGAGGTGAGCTGAAACATATGGTACATACAGAAAATATTGAAGACAATGAAAGAGAAATTCTTTGTCCAAAAATTATGAATGTAGCTAATACTGCAGTAAATGGAAGCTCTGAGTGAAAATCTTAAATCAGAATATAGCCATACATCTTCCAGAGACATGGTTCAGTAGTACACCGAGTGCCTTACACACTGTAACATGCAATGACCACTCGTTCTACATATTTTCTCAAAAAAGGAATCCAATTTGCCATGGAAAGCCAAGTCTTCATCTCCTCTTAAATCACCTTTTTGCTGGTTCAAAAAAGCAGGGACTAAAACTTTCTCCTAGCTAACAGCTGTGGACCCTTGTGGTTCAGCAAATGGTGCTGGTTGCTTACACAGGTATATGTGTAGTTGTCTGGACTTAGAGCTTGAAAAGAAGAAAACCAAGAACATATTATGATTCTGGCCAAGGAGCAGTTCCTCAAAGAGTGGCAGAGGTTGGATTTTGTCCACATGCACAGGTGAGTATTTTCTAGCTTTTGATAGAGATTCAGGAAATAACGTCCTGGTGTAATACATGTGCTAAGACTGACGCTTTACTCAGTGGGGTCATATTCTTGTCTTACTTTTTAATTTTAAAAACATCAAACAATCAAAAAAAAACTTCCTCCCCCCAAAAAACTCTATATTTTGAACTCAGGTGAAGTATATTCTCAGAGATTAAAAATCAAAAAATACATCTTTGTTTTCAAGTTAACATCAATAAAACTTTGTAAAACATCTGATAAAGCTACCGATAAACTTTTTCTTTTAAGCTTGTTAGGTAATGGTCAGGTGCTAACATGAATGTTAGATATTTATAAGTCTTAAACTTTTCTAGTAATAGTATTTTTGCATTTGACACTTCTATTAAACAAACTTATAATCTGAGTGATTTTCCTTTTAAAGAGCAATGATGACTGTGAAATGTATGCCATTGGAAACAACGGCAACCCTTCACAAGCCTGGAGCAGGTTTTCTTGAGCTAGTCTGCCTTGATGTTCATGCTATGTCATTCATATCCTAAAAAGTCAAATTACTCTCATCATTGATTGATTTTTGTGTGTCTCATGAAAATATGCACATGTATTTATCAGATTAATAATTATGATTATTAATAAAGATGAGTATTACTACTGAAAATTTTCAATAGTAGTGATTATTTCATTACATTGGCTTCTGTAGGCTTCTTTTCATCATGATATTAAATTATTAGGTGCTGGAGCAGAATCTTCTGTGTACTTCAAGTAGTAATAAGGAAAAAGCACCTTAAACAGCAGATCTGTGTTGGGAGCTACTTATGCATACTTATGAATATGAGTTTATTGATATGTTAAAACACTTCTCTGAATTAAGAGAGTATGAATGCATTAGGAACTTGGCGAATAGGGTACATAGCTATTATACACTACTTTGACAAGATTCTGAAAAAAAAAAGCAGTAATTTTATCGTATAATGACATGGATTAGGGTATAAAATATACCAATATTAATAAAAATAGACTATTTGGATGACATGTGGCAGTGATAACACTGAGATCTGAGAGATGGCTTAAGATATCTTTCTCATATTAGTTACCATAAAGTCACATGCACAAAACTTTTTTTTGTGTGTGAGAGACGAGTAATTTTCTGTTGAAATATACAATGTTTTGTCACTAGATAGTCCCAGAGCACCAATAAGGAAAAGGAATGTTTTTTCACCCTTCAGAAAAGAAGAACTAGGAAAAGAAAAAAGAGGCAAACAAAAATGTAAATTATTATATCTTAGTAGAGGAAAATGGGAATTATACAACAGCAGTTTTCAATCAGCACAAAACCAGAATTCTATTTCTGTTCACTCTATTCCTTTGGGCTTAATTTTAAAAATCTTGGTTGAGAACCACATTCTAAACACTATATTGAGATATATTTTTTTCAGATATGCAGTACTGAAGAATTCCCAAAATGCACAGTACAATGTTGCGAAATAAAAGCAGAGAAGGATTAGTACAAGAATTTTTTAAGGGAATAACGACACACTATGTGAACTTCTTAGCTCTGCAGTAGCCTGAAGATCGGCTATATGGTACAGTAGGTATAACTACGTACAGCAGCATGAGACAGGCAGCCATTAATTAGATGTGTGGCATATTCAGTCATTACTCTGAAAAGGGTTGTTCTTTAAGTCTACTTGTAGTTATTTATTACCTTTAAAATGTCTGAACTTGCATGTGAGATGTTGTACCAGCATTAAACCCAGAAACCTCTCCTTATTTTGTAGCATGAGGAAAACATTCCTTGCTGAGAAAAGTAGACTGTCCTGTTCAGGAACAGCAATTGCTATTGAAGAGGAAATAAATATAGTGGATGTTGTTGTTTTCTGATGGTCTCCAATGTATTCATAAAATAACATTTTTGCTATTGCCTAACTTACCTGGGAGGTTCTGTGACAAATTATAATGCCAGAATTTAAGGAAAGAATGTTAATAAATACCGAGAAATTATTCATGTTCACTGGTCTAAGAAATCAAGTGCAGGATTGCTCACATTGTTTCAGCGCCATAGTACCTCCAGAGCAAGTGTCCAGCCCCAGCTGGGCAATTCAGGCTGAGTATATTAGGCATCTAGGCTCCTTTTTCAATAAATAGAGGTAGGTAATCAACAGAATGTACATGACAAGTGAGGGACTACCTAAAAAGAAAAAAAGGACATACAGTACAAGAATAAATATTACTTTCTTATACTATCTGGAACTTTGCTGTATGATTCTGGACTATATACTAAGGCATCACTACTCATTTAGTTTTCAGAATCCTGAGAGTTTTGTTGCTTTTGTTGTTTGTTTTGTTTTTGTTTTTTTTTTCTGAAGGTAGTATCTAACTTAGCAGTGATCATTCTTTAGAGACCAATAGTTAGAAATAGGTTGCCCACAAAGTGAGAAACTTAAATTCCCAAACTGTTTTTGCCTGAGTTTACAGTTTTTGCACTCTCCTAAAAGGTGGTAAATATATTAGCCAAGGCAGGGTTGCCTTTCTTGTGCGAGTAATATAGATAAAATGAGATTACACACTTTCACAATACTTAAATAAAAATCAGGAAGACAGATCATGACTGTGTTTAAATTGAAAATATCACTATCTTTTTTTTTACTGAAACCAAGCCATCATGAACTCAAGAAAACAAGAGGCATGAGGCCAGTCAGAGAACAAATGTCTAAGCAGGCATTCAGGGAGAAGACTAGAGAGGTCTGTTACTATTTTTATCCAAGGACAGTCTAATAGACAAGCATTACATTGCACAAGTCATCTTTCAAAAGTCTGTGTGTTTGCTTGTACAAGTATCTGCTAATTTAGGGACATAAGAAAAGCTGAAGAAGATTATCACATAACCATATAGGTCACCAGATTGTTAGATATGTAAGACTTTGGTCAGTCACATACTGGTTTAGAGACTGTTCAGAACACGTGTTGTATGCATTAAGCAAATAATCGCCAGACAGTAGCAGATCTTTTCTTTGATGTACTCTATACGTCAGCTATGAAGCTGAGCAGCTATATTCATATCATCAGCCCTCCCCAAATAAGAGAATGATGCCAAATGATAATTGACATTTCTGAAAACTCCAAGGGAGACTTGTAATATTTTAGACCTACTCAGATACTTACCTGAAATCAGGTGACAAATGCAATCACTGGATAACACCAGAACAGAATAAGAAATTCACATACAAGCTAAAGGAGGCCAATAGGTTCCCCTTCTGGCATATCCTCACTCTGCTCAAAGTGACCAAGCAGCAGATGGCCTATTAAAGTAATCCTATGCTAGTTTCTGTAGTACTGCTAGGTTTGTGTAATACTGCTCTGTGCAAGGCTTTGTCTGCCTATCAGTTCTCTCCTAGTAACTTTTGAGCCTACTAGTTCAGGAGAAATAGGGGATGCAAAGGTAGTAACATCTTACAGGAAGCCAACAAAGCATGTTGCCTGGGAATTGCATCCTTGGGTCCTCCAGGCACCAGGATGCTCTATGTTCTGCTTGTCTCACACAGTGGGAAGAAAAATGCAGCCAGACGTTAATCAGGTCAGGCATGTTTGCTGGCCAGTCAAAGTCTGTATTTCCAAACAAACCATCCCATGACTGACTGCACAGCCAGCAGGATTTCCAAATTGTTAAAGAAAAAAAAAAAAAGGTACTAGGAATATTGCAGTGAGAGTACTTGAGTAGATAGGCAATTTTAAGGTTTGTTATGTCAGTTAAATACTCTGTGATGGTAGGGAGGAACCACGTGTATTGCTGCTTTCCTGTAGACAAAAAAGCCAAAGAATATGTGTGTTCTGCTGTTTACAGAAGTATGCAACTATTTTCATGGTCATAATGGATGCTAGATATGCACACCTCTGCCTATAGCATGATCACATAATGTTCATCAGTAACAGCTTTGCACAATGACTTGCCTGCAGGTCTCAGCTTTGATTCTGCAAGTGAGGGGTTACTGCATTGATCATCCCTCTGCAAAGAATCCCCCAAAAGCCCGGTTCAGATACGGTGCCCAAGGAAGGACATGTCGGAGTACGGCCACATCACACTTCAGAGAGCGTGCATAGTGCAGTGGCTCACAGGGCAACCCTGTGGAGGTTCAAAATTATGCCGGACACCCCTTCATCTCTAGGGCAGTGCAGTCAGCAGAAGGACTGAAAGTTTACCTCTTGCTGTTATCTTCTGACTTGGCTGCAAATGTTGTGCTATGCCTATTACAAAACCGCAGTCTTTATACCAAGATTTATCAGAATTGTTTATTTGCAAGTTGGAGTCAGGGCCCTGATCTAAGTTATTCAAATATAATAGTGACACTCAAGGTTATTTAAAATGTTGGGTGCCGACTTGTTTCTTTTAGAATTAGCACAAAAGCATCCTACAGCAGCTGTTACAGTATATTGCAGAGATATGTTATGTCCGGAGGATCTCACCTTTGAAGCAAGTGAAGGGAAATTGTCCTGTTCAGAACCCCTCCTCTCTCATTCCCCCACAACAGAGGGGGTGATACCAGAAAGGACAGGAGAGATCGAGCCTAGAAAACAGACAGATGGATATCAGGCTGACATAAGGCCTGGAATATGCAAGTTTTGTTCAGGCAGTCTCAGAGGATTTACAATGGCACATTTTTTGACATTGAAGAAGTTACAGTGATCTCAGTGATTTATTTTTAATCTTCATTGCATACATGCCTTTGCCTATGTTGTATTCATATTGTAATTTGAACCAGAACACAGCCTTTGGTAAGACAAAGGAAAAAAACAACAGCAGGGAACAGGGATGAGAGGATTTTGCTCACACTGAATATGTAGCCTTGTTATGTGATACGAGTTTATATGTGGATGTTGGTATGAGAAGATGCAAATCAGGAAGAGCAAAATTATTACAACTTGGCTGAGAGGCTGAATTTAAGTCTTTTTAATAAAGTAAAATATCATTAGCTGTTTACGAAAAATAGAAGCTTATACAAACCATAAGCAAGACAAATAGTATGTTAAAAATGTGAAAAACCAGGATAGACAAAGCTTTCAGAAATTATTATCTGGTCAAATAGTAAACAAATACTTTAAGGTTTGTTGTGAGTTTTAAGATTGATAGAAAACTGTTTGGTGAGATCCAGACTAGAAAAATACATCAAACTTGCAGCCCAAGGGATATGCAATATCCAAAAGTTTCCTGCCTGAGAGGAATAGTTGGAAATATTAATGTAACTCTTCAGGCTCTACTTCCAAATCCCAAATCCTTTCATTAACAAAATATAATTTTTTTTTCACAAAAATATTACTGCATTTAACTGCAGGTGTATTTAAAGTATATTTCTGGTCTGAAGTAAAAGGACCAATACTGTTTTCTGTAACCCCATATTCATTTCCCACTCTTGCTATTGTAGATTTGTCCCAATATCTTCAGAGGGCCTGGTACTTTTTTGTACAAAACAGGTAAAGAATATATGTTTTGAAAGAATTTTTTAATTTGCAATCTCATTTGTATATACCTCTAAGATTTTGTGCATAATAATATGGTAATATGTGCATTGAACAAAAACCCTTCTGTATAAAAAATAATTAATTTTTGATAGAAATGTTTCTTAATTTGTGTCTCAAATCACAGAAATATAATCAGCCAGATTCTGATTGCATTAACAAAGATGAAAATCCAAAGCAATTCCATTGAAGTCAGTGGAAATAAACTAAGGCAATATTGGTTATTAGGCAGGCTGAGGTGCAAACTATTAATACTGCTTAAACTTTTGTGCCCTCCACGTACATCAAGGTAGCATGAGGCCTGTTGTGTTTCCTCCTCCTTCCTCCTCTCCTTTTTCTCACTGTGCAGAGAGGAGCAAAATCTGTATGTTCCTTTCAGATGTCACTCCATATTAAGGGCCAGGTCATGCCATCAATTTTTAAACACAGCTACCCACTGAGATCAATGCAGAGTGCTACTTAAAACTTGACAGTAGGGTGTGACCCTGTAAAACCAGCAAATACCTCTTTACTTGACTAAAAACCTGATTCTATTCACAACGGCAGCCTACCAGCATTAAACACTGCATTTGTAGCATTGCAGTGCTGATATGTTGTATCTTACTGTGTTTCCGAATGTGACCATTGCTTATACTGTTTCAGCTATCTAAACTTCATTCTAGTTCCTATTATTCATGAAAACAACTGCAGCAACACCACAATTTTAGCATTGCATAAAGAACTACTGAGTGCGTAGGGCCAGACCAATGAATGTGTTACACACACACGCACCCGTGTGCTGTAAAAAGTTTTATTGGTCTCTACAGGAACAGTAAGGTAGAGAATAACTTGCATCCTGTCCTTTAATCAAAGCTACAGGCCCTTATTCTAAAAAGATTTATGTGCGTTTAGCCACACAGTAAATAGTCTAACGAGGGCCAGTAAGGGTGTTCAGAATTTAGAGCATGAAGCAAGTGGATAAGGTCTTTGCAGAACGGAAATCACACCATTTGTTTTCAAAGTTTTACTCTCTTTGCAGCTGTCATTCATCCTGCAGAAACACTAGTAGTTTATTAACAGTAATAAACTCATATTCCAGCATAAGTGCTTTCAGGGAAGTGAATATTACAGAGGTATCACACAAGAAAACAGGTAAAGTGCTATAGCTGTAACTGTAGCTAGATCATCATAGATAAGCCAGGCAAATCAATCATGCCAGCAACTGTATCCATCCCCTGCATCTTATAAACTCATTTTGGTTTTAGCAAGACAATCAAAAACATTAATGTACCTAATATCCATTCCACTCCTCTGTCTCGTCCTCATGAATTTCCACATACACATCATAGTATATACAGGTAAAAAAAGAGGTTTGATTCATTTTCCTGGTACAGCCATGCCATTGTCTTTCCATGAAAGAACAGATGAAAAACATTTCTCAGATATTACTTTAACATGGAGGGAAAGA
>NW_010509816.1:58563-71587 GCF_000687285.1 Phaethon lepturus
ACCCCAGGCATGTATTGAAAACTTCTAACTCCCATAGTTTAGAAGTACCCTTACGAGTGTGACATTTTCAAAAAGGATTTAAAACCAGCTTTTCCAAGGTGCCTAAAAATTGCATTAAGTGCAAGATGTGATTTTCAAAAGGGCAGAAACAGATGACATGTAACTTCATGTTGTTTTCAAAGTGAGGCTGAGTTATTAAATGCTAAAGTCACCTCTAAAATGTGATTTAGGCTGTTAAATCAGGTAATGGCTTTTGAAAAATTTACCTGCCATTAAGAGAAGGATAAGGTTCTATGTGAAAGAGGAGATTTTTTGACACCATCTCATGAGTTCCAGCACTTTTTGACATAAGAAGACTTGGTCAGGCAACTATAATTTTCTGGGCAGTAATAATACTTTTTGAATCCACTTGCAAAATTTCACCTTGGGACCTTCTTCTTCCACCAAAGAATGTGTGAAATCTCCTAGAGTTTAGGAACTCCTCTAGAGTTAGTGAGTGCAAATCCTGTCCTGTGAAACACAGGACTGGGAATTTGGGGTCTGCATTATTGTTTTAGCTGTGGAGGATTTTTGTCTTCATTTTGATGCAGAGTGAAGTTTGACAGTACAAGTGGGGCATGCATTCCATAAAAACTAAAATCCTCCTGTAGCTAACGTCCAAACCTGGTTAACTATTGCTTTTTAAAATTTTAAGTAGAAAATAATTACTTCTCTATCAGATCTAAAATCTTTCTGTTCCAAGAAGCACAAATATACTTTGTTAAAATCCCCCTCCCCTGTGATAACACTGCAGCAAAGAACCATATTTCCATTGTAAAAAGCATTATGGAGAGTCACAGGAAAATATGATATCTGTTCCAATGACCTTAAGCACCTTTCATTAAGCCAAGTTACAACTGCTTCTTTGACCTTTGACCTATGATGGAGATCCTTCATAGTAAAAACACTTACAATCCAAAATGGGTGGGGGGTTTCTGTATGTATGAGACAATAAAAATGTTTGCCATGGATGACCGTATTTATGAAGCCAGATGTATTGTCATAGACAGAGCTCGGATCTGCCCTGATTTCCCCGAATGCAAAATACATGTTTTTACAAAGTAACACAAGTGCTGCTATCTTTAATGTGACATAAGTTGAGGCATATACATAGGCATAGTTGGAGAATTCATTCAGCCTCTGCTGCATATGTTGGATGTTCCATTTATAACTCTGATAATGACAAAAGAAGGATAATGACCAACAGAAGGATATAAATATATAGTGTGGAAGACACTATACCAAACGTCTTTCCGTACAACACTCTATCAGTTTTACTTTTTACTTGGTAGCAGAACTCCTGTTTGTAAAATATAAGAGAGATTATATCTTCTCTATTGCCTGTGACACTACTAAATACTTCCATCAGTTACTGCTAACGCATTGAAAGTTACTTAAATTACACATCAAGGTCAGAGCTCCGTGGTACCACCTAGTACACAACACAATTGCGTGGTTTGGCTTTTTAAAGCTGCAAATGCTGCAGGACCCAGACACCCATAATTTACTGTGACATGGAATTATATGAGGTGCAATCTGACCCCATACAAATACCAACTTGTGATACAGCATTCGGGCTTCTGAGGCCACACAAATATGCAACAAGGGAACTGTCTGCAGAATTAAGCCTAAAGCAGACCATTTGCATAGTAAAGGCACTTCAAAGGAAGACCAAAACATTTCTTCCTTGCATTGTTATTTGTGTATTGAACATCATTCATCTACTTGTAAGTGCATTCATCTACGGTGTTGTCACTGGAAGTGCATGTTTTAAGCTAAATTCTCTGTTTTGACCATAATTCCATATTAAAATTTTCTTTTATTCGCCTGGCAGTAGAACTGATGTAAAGTGGCAGATACAGTCAAAAGTTGGTACATGTAAACATACAAATGCTGAGAGGAAAGAAAACTATAGGGACTTTCTTATCCACTTTTAAAGGCAGTTGCTACAGAAAAGTCAGACATCTGTAGCATTAGTAGTAACAAGCAGTCCAAAAGTGGCTGAACCGGTGCAGAGCAATGTAGATCCTAAATCTGTGCATTAGTAGAGAAGATTAAATGTATCCTAGTAGCAAGCTTTTAACAGTCAGGGTTATGCTGAATAAACACTGACAGCTAAATTTCGTATTAAATAATAATCTTGTGAAATTACATCAGCAGGGTAGATATTTGGACCACTCTCTGGCTGCTTGGTTTATCTGGGATATTCACTGAAATTATTTCAGTTAGAGGGAATGTTTTAATATTGATGATGATGATAAGTGTGCCAGCAGACATGAAAAACATTTAATGATGAATAGAATTCCAGTTTTCAGTAGAAGCAGGTAACTGATTAGCCTCTCTTGTCCTTGCTTACAACAGGGATGGCATAGCAGAGAAAAAAAACAAACCTCCTATCCTGAGAAGTGCAGGTATTTTGAAGGTTGCAATGTCTTTTATAAAAAGCACAGCCTTGAATTCTTGCCTTGTTAAAGTGCTGAGGAAAGACTCCACTTTTCTGGAAAGAAAAATAGAACACTGATGTTCTTGGTTCTCTTTGAGTTTTGTGAAGAAGAATCTTACAAAGATTTTACCAGAAACCTTTTTTCTTATCATTGTTTTTCCCTGGGATGTGAGTTAAATAATTATCTCAGCTCTGGCCCATATAATAGTGTCACCTCTTATGTTTATTCTCTCTGTCTGCAATGTGTTTGGAGAACACCTGAAATGTGCACTGCAGTTAGAGGACCTTGCTATGCTAAGAAACTATACCTGTGCATCTAAACTTGCTGCTCCTGTACTTAAAATCGATCAAGTGCTGGCACAGACAAAAGAAAACTGTTTTCAGAAAGATTCACTTATGTGTGAATCAGGCTTGATGTGAACAAGTCTTCCAAAAATGCCTTTATCTGTCAACATTATCACATATCCCATCTTTAGAACTAATGGGAAACTAATGTTAGCAAGATACACAGCATTTTTAGTTTGACTGTATCAGAGCCTGGAGTTTGAGGGATTGTACATGGTGGCTGTCATGAACATCACTGACATCAACGGGAAAAAGAATCTCAATTGAGCAGAAATAATGTATAAAAATATAACTTTAGTATGTACTTTTGAGGAGTCAGAAACTTCATAGGCTTCAGAAGAGCACTTACACACACAAACACACACAAAAACCCTTTGAAACTACCAAGTCTACTCATATAAGTAACTGCTCAAAGGTGAGTAAAGAATCATGTCATTGCCCTTCAGGATCCAGCTTTCGTGAAAGGCCTATGGAGCATTTCAATAACATTAACATGTACAGTGTGTGGAAAGCTTGAATATGAACTTACTTCAATTGCCTGGAGGTTTTTAGACTTAAACATGCTGTATAGCTAGACATTCCTCTCTCCTTCTTGTTTCTTCTTACCTTCTACTCCTTTTTCTTGCCATATTGCACTAATGTAATCAGAGGCCATTAGGGCAACTCACTCCCCGGCTCATATATTGGAAAGTATAATAAATGATCAAAGCTCAGGGTCAGTGTGAGCACCTGGATGGCTTTGATCACTGTCATTAGTTATGACAAACAGGAATCCCTCTTGTCCTCTCAGAAAAGTGCTCATGCTGGTGGTGCATTTATTTTGGTCTCATACTGAGTACAAAAGTGGACTTGCGATTAAAACCTGCAGCATTCTGCTGGAAAGCAAAACTACCTCAAAGTGATGGGGATGGAGTGTATGTATCTTAAAAATGAAAAATGTACTATGATGCTTTTAGCCCACAATGTCCTTGTCAAAAACCCTGTCCGGAACAAATACGTGTAGCTGTCTGATAGAAGGATAAAATGTAAAATCTTTAAACAGAAAGAAAATAGGCAGCTCACAGTCTGTTTTTCAATCCTGTTGTCCTGTTAGCTCAGTTTGTTGTTAAAAACATCTTCTTGTATTCCTTTATATCTCCTTTTCATAAGTGTAAAAATAAAGTAATACTCCATTACAGACTTTTCAAATGTTTAATTTTTCTTGAGTTTTCACCTGTGATATATTGTCTTACTCCCTGCAGACTGTTTAATTTTCTTCCAAACATATTTTGAAATTCTGGCTATCCTATGTGTTTTCCATGTGAGTGTCTGCATTAGTTTATATTACAAGCTTTTTTGTTTTAATGTAGTCTTGTATCAATTATTTCCGTATGTGAATTATTACCCCATGAGGAAAGTAGAAATCATTGAGCAATTTTACTTTTTCTGCCTTTTAATTTTAATTTACTCTCTCTTGTTCCATGATATCAGAAGGGATGGGGCAGAAGTGCCTTGTAGTTTTTAACATTTCACTTGCTCATTTGAATTTTCTTTCTTTGATTGTAATTTATTTTCCTTTCTCTAATATTTTATGTTCCAAATTTAATTGTATGCAATTGCATAAAAATAACAAATGGTGTGGAAATCAGGAATAGTAGATAATAAGAAGAAAAATCACACCAAGGCTAGATGGTAAATTATCCATGAACAATAAAAAAACTGGACTGTTCCAGTCTAGCGATTTTCTATCAGTTGTCTGATATTCTGTGGAATACTTACATGATTTTAGAAACCCACTAAATAAATGTTCTGAATTACCCTTTGCAAGACTCTTCCTCTCTATCCTTCTCTCCCTCCTCCCTTCTCCTCCCTTTTCTCTCTGCCTTCACACACGCAGAGACACACAGACACACATACACGCATATATGTAATAACAGAAAAAAACTATCCTCCAGGCTTAAACATTTCCAAAGCAGTTACTCGTGGTAGTTGTGCATATTGTCTTTGTATTCCAAAGTACAACTGCAAGTATTTTAGATGGGGAAGAAACACTGTTCCCTCGTGTGCTAGTTGTATTAAGAGTTTATCACACCTATGAGCAATGATGTTTAACTGCACTTCCCGCTGACAACAAACTTAAATGCCCACATGACTGTTGGCCAGCTCTGAAAGTCAGAATTTGAAATGTAGACTCCTAGACATTCTCTAGTCACCTCCTTATTATATTTCACAAAGTAGCTTGGTGCGCTTTAGCAATGGCAAGCCATTACAAAGAGTCTGCTCAACCTGCTTTCACACAGTCCTTTTGTTCTTTGGAGTTCATTTCTGCTAGGATTGTATTGAAAAGCTTGATGTCTCCTCTTCACACTTTATTTCCATACAGTACTTAAAAAGAGATTATTTGAGCTTCTTCCAGTGATAACCTGTTATCCTTTCCTTTTTGTTCTTCCCATGGTAAGTTACAAGCTACTGCCTTCTTGTTAACTCATTTACCCTAAATCCTTCAAGAGACATGTCCAGTTTGGAAACTCAGCTGTTCTGGTTTTGTCTATCAGTTGACTCCTGGGGAAAAAAAAAAAAAAAAAAAAAAAAAAGATGGAGTAGTATCTGATTCAGAAAAAAATCACAAAAGAACCTTCTTTTCTACCCAGGAATCCCTTACATATAATCTTCATGAGATAACACATACTTGTTCAAACTGAATAGAGTGCTATGTTAAATGCATCCAAGTTTTATATCTTTTGGATTTGTGAGAGATAATTTGCACAACGCTATCTATTTCTAAGTTAGCTGTTCATGTATTGCAGTATGAATCATGACAGAAAGTAAATAGATTCCAATTTAGGACCATTTGTAATAACATAAAGAGAGATTAGTGGCCTTTATAGATTATTATAAGCAGTAAAACAGCTAAAGATACTTATTTCTGAATAACTTCCCGCTTTCTCTTTCATAATAATTATCACTTTCATCTAGAATATGCAACTCACTTTAGTTCCTCAGAAATTCACTTTCCTATTATAGTGTTTAATTCATCACATTCCTTGGATGTTCTTTGATAGCTCTTATTCATATCATTGTGCCACCAAATACAATGTAGACACTGCGCAAGTGCATGGTAAGACCACTCTAGGTGACCACAGCCTAACTGGAAAAGGCATATTAAATATCAGTGGGGAAACAAACATGTCTTTCTTACAGCCACTGCGCAATGCAGAGGTAGAGCTGAAACCGGAATCCAACTCAGCTTCCCCCTACATCATTGCATTTAGCATTCAGTCCCACCATCCGCTTGAGTGAGCTGCACTGTAGGCATTGCCAAAGTTGGTCATGTATTTTGGAACACTGTAGGTAGTCTGAATTTGTTAAAAGAGCTTTCCCAACACCTGTCTATATTTTTAATACGCATGCAGAGTATAAACTAGAGTTCCTTGTTCTCATAAATGACCATGCATTTGCCAAACTGCTCTGAAAAAGAGCTGGAGATAAAATGTCTATTTTTTACAAACTGATCTGCTGCCACTTTAAGCTACACTTCTTTTTTTCATTCCGTGTTGGTTGAAATCTCATTTAATTGCAACAACATGAGCCTAATGCCGCAGACATATGGATGTTTAGAGCAGCATGTTATTGACAAATTCTCTAGACTGATGATTTATTATGGACATCAATGGACAACACTTGTTCTGTCTATGAAGCCTGTTTTCTCAACTCTGCTCATCTGGGAGAGACATGCTGTGCACAAATGGATGCATGGTTTCTTTTATCCAATTGAGCCTTCTACAGAGCCATGTTATGTCATTCTGATTTATGTCTGTTTTAACCCCTTCAGTCTGTTCTTTGACCTATAGCTATGTCATTCCAAACTGAATCGCACTTAAATACATAAGTGGTCCTCAAGGAGAAGGGGAATACAAGCAAGAACTATTCCTTAAACAGTATGCTTGTTGTGAGATTGAAAACATTGCTTGAAAACGACGTGTTGAGCCGTGTCAGTGCATTTTTAATGCAGATGAAAATTGGTTACTTCAGAGGTGCTGAATACATAAATGCACATCAAGTGGCTCACCTGAACTTGCCCTGCTGGTGCTACTAAAGTCAGGTCTGCTGAATTTGATAAGATCAGATCGTAGTCTATTAGAAATGTAAAGGGTCACAAGGTTTGCAAAAGCTATACACTGCTGGCACGTTGAATAGTGTTTTGCAGGAAGACTGGTATTTATAATCACCATAAAATTTCAGGTTCACCAGAGGCTATGTGTCTTGAATTCCCAGAAAACAAAACACATTGTCATTGCCTGGAAATAATCAGCTAGTATTGTGATAGCAGCTGAAACAGATATACTATACAGGTGCTCTAGCTAAAAGTGAAATGCTTTGTATAATGTATTTATTTTTGGAAATAGAAACATTTTCTTTCCTTTCTTCCATAGCTATTTCTTTCTATGCTTCAGTGGAAAAGAGTGAGATTCTTGAGTGACATGAGATCAGATGCAGAAAGTCCTCAGGGACACATCTTGTGAAGTCTTCTGAAGTCATATGCTGGCAAGTTCAAGAGATATCTCACTGCATAAGCAGGAAAACAGGAATGAAGTTACCGTTACTGCAAGCATAATTTAACATACTGAATGTACTACCTTGACAGCTGCCATTATGAATAATTAAATAATATAATTACAGACTTGTCAGGTTGCACTGCACAGCACTGTTTACAGTACAACCTTTTAGGTAAGTCCATAGAATAGTCTTGGCTGGATTTCGTATGTACGGCCTTGCCCAAATTGACCTCCATATGATTCTTCATGTCCAAAGCAGGTTTTTTTTTTTCAGTTTGAACTTTGTGCACATTTGCAAATCTGAAGAAAAAACTACATAATCTTATAATCTACTTACTTTGGAACTGGGACATGAGGCAAATCCACCAGTCCATTACAAAGGTTCCAGCCTCCCCCAGGATTCCTCCTGGGATACATCCTGGGATGACTCCTGCAACCAACACAGTGAAAATGAGAGAATGTTGCTGTATTTTAACACAACATATAAGGGAATGTGTTTCCAGAAACATATGGGTAAATACAGGAAATAGTGAGGTCACAGCATAACTTCTATCTGCAAATCAGAAACATATAAAAATCTTAAGGTTCAGGATTTCTATATTCTGATTACAATCTTAGAGATTACAAAAACATGAGATTATTTTTTTGAAGCCATCTGTACAAGGCGTCTTTAATTGCAAAGATGTTACTTTTAGATTTTTGCAGATTTTTTAATTCTTGATATGTTTTCTGCTGTGTTTATAATTTTAGTAATCTATGGAATGAAACGTGACTCATCAAACTACAAAATACTTAGTTCAGAGTGCTTTAGCACAAGAAGTTTCTAAATTTTAAAAACTTTCTGCTATCTCCATTCTTGTTTCTGCAATACTAGTTCATGTGAAAAATACCATTTTTACTGGCAGCTCAGAGCTCTCACCTTGCAACTGAAATAATTGTCCAGTCAGCTGAACAAAGGAAGCTTGAATTTAGTTACAAATTCAATCATCAATGTCCAGTCTGTGATTTACTCCATGCAATCTCTTATTGTGGGATTTATGCTATGTAGCTCTGGCAAGTGAGATGTCCAAGACTGTCATAAGTCCTTTGTATCTAAGCTAGTCTTTACGTTGGGATTCACTATATTGTAAAACTGGTGAAATGAATTAAAATTTAGTGGATCCTTTCCCCCTAAATTGGCAGTGTGCAGAACTCACAGCTTGGTGTAGTTGATTGATTCTTAGATTGCTCAAAAAGAACTAAATGTGCCCAGCCCTAAAAAGCCATCTCTGGGACTTAGCAAGGGAATAGGATAAAGATCTGATTACAGGACTAGAGA
This sequence comes from Phaethon lepturus, assembly GCF_000687285.1. Classification (NCBI taxonomy): domain Eukaryota; kingdom Metazoa; phylum Chordata; class Aves; order Phaethontiformes; family Phaethontidae; genus Phaethon; species Phaethon lepturus. The sequence continues at coordinate 67,244 of NW_010509816.1, forward strand.
TTATCATGACAATATCTTTCTGCTATTTTTGTGACAACTATTGTATGAAAGTTATGCAGTGACAGAAATAGAGGTCATTCTGTCAGAACCTTAAAATGTGCAAGATGAAGGCCCTATTTGTTGTTCTTTTTCAGATGTCATTTTAGGACTAGCTCATTTTACAATGCATTGCTCTTTTTATGAGAAGGTGTCAGCTGCAAAAGGTGGTCTTAGATAGATACCAGTGCTTGTACTTTAGAGGGTATTGGAGATGTACATATATGAACACACGTATATATGTGTATATGTGTATATGTGTATATAGATACATATGTGTATGTTTATATACTAAATGTATATACAGATGGAAGATATGAGTTACAAGATAAAGATTTAAGTTTTTGCCTATATTTAAATATATAGTTTTCTGTAATGAGTTTATAAACTTCTGATGCAATCAGTGGTTTGAATAAAACCCTTGATTTCCACAAAGGCAGGAGACAAAAATTGCATGATAACTGAATACTGAATGAGTTACGGATGTTCCCCCACATTTTATTTTCAACATCTTGCTCAAATCTATTATGCCTTACATGTGTAAAAATAATGAACTATTTTACAAAATCATTTTCCTCTTTTTAAAATGGTTATATCTGCACAACATCAACATAAAGAAGGTTTTATCTTATATTTGAAGTCTGAATTCAAACTGAAACACACTTTGAAAAAGTTAATCATAAATAATATATTGATTGTCTTTTTTTCAGAGAATGAGCTTACTGTTTTTCAAAAATTTTCTCATGATTTCATAGTAAATTAATTTTGATCTTAGTAAATTAAAATAATTCTGAATAGTTTTATAAATAATCGGGGTTTTATTTGTTCTAACATTCTGACTGTATGTGATATTTCATCCTTCCAGATTTCACCTGAAAACTTGGCATGACTCAAAAATTGACCCTGTGAAAGTTGATCAGTGCTTTCTGGTTGGTTCTGGATTAATAGGATGTTCTGCTTCCTAAGAAAATATTTATAAAGACACAGTGATTTGCATGCATTGATATATCTTCTTTTTTTTGAGAGGCATGCCTAATGTGTATAATTTTTGTATTTAAAAGCATAAAATTTTGAAAAGGACTAATTATATCCTGCATTATCTCTTGATGACAGAGTATCAACAATCTATTTTAAGTGACAAGCAATTTGTAAAAGAAGCTTTGCCACTTCTAAATGTCAGTTAAAAATAAAATCAATCTCTTTTAGATTATGGATTTCAGGAAGGCATGAAGGATTGGTGTTAAAAAACACTGAAAGAATAACTATGTATTTGAGGCTATGCAAAAACTAAATTTGAAAACGTTCAGGTACAGTGAGTTCTATTAAAATCTCAGTAAATGTTACTTCAAAATGGCACTGCAACACATCCTTTCTGAGGCAGTGGACAATAGCAGATCCTGCCAACCCATGTGGTATTGGATATTGAATTTTTAATGATGCTCACTATAAGATTCTCTTCTGATTATCCACTCAACAGTTATAATATTAATAGAGACCTCAACATCTCAGCATATTCTTGTTTTTATGCTCAACACTTCCTATGTTAGAAATTTTCTGTCCAGAGTAATGTATGTCACATTAGATCAACTGTTTTCACTTATCAGTCTGACCAGTAGGTAAACCTGCCTAACAACAAATACATGTTTTGTACATCTTAATGTTTGTCTATTTATCTCAGACCAACAAGTCCTTTGGAAATCATGTTGGTTTATTCATAATAAATGCATAAACACTCCATGCTTATGTCTTAAGTACCTTGCAGCATTTAAGATGTCTGTAGATGTTAATATTTGGACAACTGAATTGCTTCCTTAATTTTCTTAGAAAAACTTAACATCCAGCAATAAACTATAATGCACAAAATAAGTTTTAAAAAATTAGTTCTAAATCTTTCTAATATTTGGTGACTTATCCTTATTTATTCACCTATGATGTATGTAATGAATGTAAGTAGGTATATGATCTGTAATATTTCTAAAGCAGCATAAAACTGTCAGTGAAACATCCATTTTTGTAATAGAGGTACATGTGCACTTTAGAGGTGAATAATTACTTATAATATAAACTTTCGTAACACAGTGATGCTCGTTTCATTTGCCTGTGTGGTGTGTACAACTGCCTGGATGGCAAAGAGAAAGTACACATCAGGACACCCAAAGTTCAAAGGCAATTGTAAACTCAACATCCCTCCCCCACTGCTTCAAATATAATTTATGTAAATATATATATTTATATGATAAATATATATATACACAAATATAATACGTAATTTAAAAGAAACACTGTCTAATGAATAAGAAGGTGCAAACAAAGTCTAAACAATAATTTTTTAAAGTCTACAGACAGCCAGAAAACATGATCTTAATCCTAGATGATCACAGCTGATAGCAATGTGAATCTGAGGACCTTAAACACTGGATTTTCTCCATCCTGTGTCATTACAGACCTAGAGCTTTCTGATAGCTTTGTCATACTTCATTGTCATAAAAATCATTAACACATTAATTTGAGTGTTTGGCAAGATTTGGATGTCATTCTGATCATTTTTCAGACCTGCTGCATAGGTAATCTCATGCAGCAAATCTGTATAAGGGTTTTCTTTAATCCAGTCACAAACCTATACTGTAAAGCATTTAATTCATTGCCATTACTTATTGTCATTGCTGTCTTGATTGGCTTTTCCTAGCACATGCACATTTTACCCTTCCAATTCAAACTCTGGACATTCTAGCATTTTTTTTTTTTAATGAATTACCTATTCTCTACATTCCACCAGTAATTCACCTTCATTCATCACATGAACTAGAAGTGGCTTCTTCTAATTTTCAGTTCTGCCCCTTCTTATATCCTTCCTTCTAACTTTTATCATGCTACAGACAATTTCTCAATCATTTTAGTCTTATACCCTTATTCCACAATCATTATATTTTCTTCTAAACAGTCCTTTCTGGTTATGAAAATTTCCTTAATCAATGGAGTCAATTCTTTCTCCTCTGTGTATCCTCATTACAGTATTTTTTTTCTTTAGTTCAAGGTATCAACCACATAAATCTCACTTTAAAGGTAACTTCAGTAGTCCTCAAGCAGCTAACCACATGGCCCCAGGATCTTATTTTAATAACAATTTTCATTTTCTTTTTAGTTTCCCTTCATGCCTCCAATCATGCAGTGATCTTATCTAGACAAGCAGGGTATTTAATTTGGCACATTTAACAATAAGTGTGATTTCATACCCACTCTAGACTGAGGTTTCTCTTCAGCATAGGAGAACAAGCATAGCAAAAAAAAAAAAAAGTATCTTCAGTCCAAGAATCCTCAGTTCAAGAATCCATTAAGAATAAGGTATGTCAGAAAACAGAGTGATCAATAATGTAATCAGAACCTGAAGAATAACACTACCTATTTCAGCTGAACCAATATTTTTGTCCCACATTCATGAGAAGTTAAAATATCCCCTGTTCTGGACCTTAAAACATGATGATAAATAATAGACTACCCAGTAATTAAAAAAAACCAAAAAAGTTAAAGTAATGAGAGTTCATAATTTGAACTGTAATAAAGTTGAACAACTTCACCAAGTTCAGGTTGGGTAACAGGCTGAAGAAATATAAATATATATAGTGTTAGGCTTCATAAACTTATATTGCTGAAAAGATTCAAAATAAATTATAAGCTATAACCCAAATTAAGAATGAATGTGTATTTACTATAATTTGTCTATTCAATATAGATTCTTCTTGTCTGTATTATTCACTTTGCTCAATTAAGATACCAGGAATGACAAACTGTTTTCTAAAGGTGACTCTCTGTCTTAACTGACTAGAGGTAGGAGGGGGTCTACATGTTGAACTTAAACGATGCATGTAATTTTTATATAACTAATCATAGAGACAAAACCTCTCCAATAAATAAGAGCACCAGAAACTTTTTTCATTTGTTCTTAACACATATGAAAAATTGTAAATATAATTTATTTTTCTCCTAATAAAAGATTATGTACCTATGTAGTATACATTTTAATGTAATATCACAGTATTCTATTTATTTTTGTCCTTAGCACTTATGGTGGGAAATGTTATCATCACTATTTTAGGATAGGGAGTAACAGAATTTTCTATGTAAGTGGTATGTACAAGTACTCAGCTGCTGATTAGGGCTAGCTTTTATCATATGAACACAACCATATGCAACTATTGGCCAATTCTTTATGCTTACATTTTTTAAGCATCACCTATATTTTGAAATAATTAGCTACTGTCAGTTTTCATACTTGTTAAGTGAATTCAGGCACCTACACCCCACTCTTTC
>NW_010509816.1:71618-92977 GCF_000687285.1 Phaethon lepturus
TGGTACTTTAGGTAATTATTGTACTTTGGGAGAGTTACAGAAATCTTCTTTGGGAATCAGTTTGGTAGGAAGGACTTGAATTCAGGAAAAAAAATACTGGATGCAATTAGCCAAATTCAAAAGGAAGGAAAAATTTCAAAAATTATTAAGACATTTAATTCGTGAGGTAAGTTCATAAAGGGCCAAAGCTTTTACTCACATGAAGAAAGGAATGTCACATCTAATACACAGCAACTATAATGCTTCTCAGTGTTTTATTAGAAGCAAAGACTGATAAAGAATGACACAAAAGCCAGTTGTAGGTCAGTCACTAGTGGTGTATCACAGGGCTCCATACTAGGGCCAATGTTTAACAACTTCATTAATGACTTGGATAAGGGACAAAGTGCACTCTCAGCAAGTTTGCGGATGTTACAAAATGGGTAGGAGTTGCTGAAACACTGGAGGATTCTGCTGCCATTAAGAGAGAGCTGGGTTGGAGAAATGGGCTCATTTCATGAAGCTCAACAAGGGGAATTGCAAAGTCCTGCCCCTGGGGAAGGATAACCTCAATCAGAGGGGGAAAGCATCTTGGAAAGCAGCTTGGCAGAGAAGGACCTTGGGGTTCTGGTGGTCAAATGGAAAATGAGCCAGCAATGCACCCTTGCAGCAAAGAAGTCCAACAGCATCCTAGATTACATTAGGAAAAACATTGCCAGTAGGTCAACAAGGTGATCTTTCCCCTCTCCTGATCCCTTGTGAGACAAATCTGGAGTGCAGGGTCCAGTTCTGAGCTCCCTGCTACAAGAGAGACAGGGATGTAATGGAAGGAGTCCAGCAAAGGGCCACAAATATAAGAGATCAGGGCATCTTTTGTAAGAGGAAAGGCTATGAGAACGAGCATGGTTCAGCCTGGAAAAGAAAAGGTCCAGCAGAATCTGGTCAATATACATAAAGTCCTGATAGAAGCAAATGATGGTGCCCACTGGCACCAAGTGGTCATGCATATAAATTAAAAACCAGGAAATTCCATCTGAACATAAGAAAACTTTTTTTTTTTTACTATGAGGGTGGTCAAACACTGGAAACGATTTCCCAGAGAGGCTGTGGAGTCTCCATCCTTGAAGATATTCAAAACGTGACTGGACATGGTCCAAGGCAACCTGCTGTAGGTGACCCTGCTTGAGCAGGGAGGTTAGACTAGATGATCTCAGGATGTCCTTTCCCACCTTCTCACATTTGGAAAAATAGGGCTTTATATCTTTCTGAAAAAAAATCTGCTGTGTTACACACATGTCACTAGCCAAGACTGTTTTATAATCTGAAAGCCATTGATTGCCATATTTGGATATTTAAATAAGTATTTTGGCCATTCTTTTTAAACTAATGTCAAGTATTATAGGCTTTCTAAATATGATTTCCAAACTTAAATTTTAAAAGCGATCCAGAACAAATGATAGAATTAAAAACAAGTCCATAAGTTATTTAAAAGAGCAAATAATAATTATCATTCTTAACATTTAATCAAAACCAAATTTGATATAGCAAAGACCTTTTATGGAAATCTATTTTTTTAACACTCTCAATGCCAACATTTAATTTTGTTTCAAGAAGGCAGATTTCTAAAGCAGGTTTTCCTGATTAATTTTCCTATCTGATTTCAAATATAGAATTATTTTGCTTTTCTGGGTGGTGAGGTGAAAGAAATAAAAGTTAAAAAATATTTAAAAGTTTATTCTATGGTGCATAAGTTCTCCAGAAGAACTGATAAGATTGAATGGTTTATAGAACAACTAAGCCTTACTGTTATGGAATTCAATTTTATGAATCAGATTTACAGCACTCAGCTTTTTTCTATAATGTTCAAAGTATTCTTCCTCATTTTTCCATCCTAGAAAAAAACTTGAAATAGAAAACAAAACCCTGATTCTTCTGAGATGAGAGACAAAACAGCTGAAGGAGGTAGGATTTCACCTAGAGGTTATCACTTTCAATTTGATTAGCTATTCATTTACTCCATGAATTGTGCTTAGAAGTGGGAAGCTTTCAGACCACTTTCACCCTAGGCATAGATCCACTGAAACTCAGGAGGTTATATGAGGAATATGATGTGTATATTCTCTGAGGAAGGAGGAAGAATATTAATATGGAAATTTTAACAGACTTATATAGCCAGATGACTTTCTGTAGCATTTAAAAGTGAAAAAAAAAAAAAATCCATAAGGTCAATAAGAGGTTAGGTCACCTGAGCTGGAAGAATACACTGGCAAAAAAGCTTTTTCCTGACAACACTGAGAATATACTGCACAGAAGATATGTAATTGGGGGGGAGGAGGGCAGAGGTGTTTGGTTTGTTATTTTTTTTAATTGAAGCCTTTTGACTGTTAAAAAAACCTCATAGATCTGCATAAAATTATTCCTGTCATCTCATGTTAGGTTTGAAATGTGACATACGTGTGTGTATGCACATATACATATACACACCTGGTTATTTGTCTCTCATTTAATATGTGTAGAATTCGAATTGAAATTCAGTGTACATTCTCTATACCAATCTTTTTCACTGTTTCTGCATGGTGCTGTGCACTTGCTCAAAAAACTCACTTAGGCTTAATCTTACATTGTTCACACTTAATACAGAAATCTTAATTCATCCTTTCTCAAAGATCCCTGAGAAACTAAGCAGTAAGGATAGACAATGCAGTGCTTATCATGGTTTAACTTCTGGGATATTTACAGGTGTTTTCCTATTATTACTATTTGTATTTTAACTAAATAAACTAGGAATTTGTTTTAAAGCAATTCTTCTGCTCTTAAAGTGTTAATTAAAGGAACTTTTCAAGTTAAGAATTCTGAAACTAAGACATTAAATTTGCCTTTGCCTTCGTAATAATGAAGAGATTAAAATTTTTCTCTCTCATGATCCAGGGAGACAACTCACTTGAACCATTTTTGAAGGCAGTGTAGGGGGCTTTTTACCATTTCTAATACAATTTTTAAAGCTGATGAATTTTAGCAACTGGGAAAATAAATGTGCAATCAAAAAAATGTTATTTTAAAAACTTTGAATATCTTCAAAGACAGCAAGAAGGCAACTGTGTTCCTAACTAACCACTTAAAATTATAAACAAGGTCTTGTTTTATGTACTGAGAAGCATAAAGAGTAGAAGTTATGATCATAAGAGTAGATGTACAATACTGTAGTTTCTTTTGAAAAGCTTGGATTTTTTTTCTTCTGTTTCTTCTGTTTCTGTGGATTGTTACATTTGTATATTTGGTAGGTTCACAGCAAAGGTAGGGATTGTTAATAATTGGGGAAAATGTTTGAAGGCATGAAACTTATTCTTACCGGTGTTTGCGAAGCCAGCATGGTTCTATTCCAGTTTGTTCCAACTTAACTCTAAAGACCCTGAATAAAAATATAAAAACTTCAGATGATGAACAGTCTGTCATGCTCTTAAAGAAAACTGTCCAAAGATTTCTTATGCTTATAAACTTTATTGTTTACAGTTGTCACCTTATTTGCAGACTAAGTCTGTTTGTTTCCGCTTCCAGGATTAGGATTTGTCTTCGCCTTCTACCCATCTACCTTTACAAACTGCCTTCTGAGTATTTTCTTGCTGACCATGAAGTTACTTTTAAGCCTAGTCTTTTATAAAATAAATAGCCTAAAATAAGATGACAATAAAACAAAAAATAATCACATTTTTACTTACAGTTTCCCGAACCTAGATGTTGGGAAAAGGTAATTGTTATAACTGTTATAGGAGTCACTTCCTAGTTCATACGGAATTCATCGTATAGCATTAGTAAAAAGCTTTAGGCCGCAAGCTGTGATCTTTCATCTAGGTACCGACAAACATACACTGAACTCTGACTTAGTTACATGAGGGGAGGCCCTGAAACCTGTGTAAAGTAGAAAGGTAAGATAGTCACGTCCATCAGCAGAAGTTGTCTCCTCGAGAAAAGAAAAAGGATCCAATGAGGAACAAGGAGACCCCAGACCCAAATACTACTCTTGGACTGAACCGTCTCACGATGGGAGAGGAACTTAGACTCTAAGGGTATAATTGCCCAGAGATTCCTTTGTTCGGGGTCCCTCTCCAGAAGCACCCAGCTCAAGCTGCTCTACACCGCTGTACCACCTGATAAATGCGTCTGGCCTACGTCATGTTGGAGATTCTGCTTCGAGAAACCCAGGGTCAAGCCTGAGGGAAGAGGAAGTGCCCGAGAGTGAGTGTGTGTGTGTGAGGAGTCGAAAGGGGCACCCGTCGGCTCACTGGAGTCACCCTGTGAAGGCTCCAGCCCTAGCAGTTAACGTCTCGCGTGGTGTGTGTGCGACTCCTTGACTGGCGTGTGAGTGCTCAGGCAGCGGCTTCTCCCTTAACAGTAATAAAAAACTTAATAAAACACTTAAAAAAACTCTTAATACAGAGTCACTTTGTATCCATTATGCATAGGACATATTGATTTTGCGCTGTCACATTTTATTTACAGAAAATGTCCATACAATTTTAATTGTGCAATGCTTTTATCTTCTGCACGACACCTCCCCCCCAACCTACTAAAAAATATAATATGAAGTGCTTGCTTTCATCTTTCCCAAGAAACCGTAAAGTCATGGAATTAGAATGCAATTGGCCTAAGGTGAGGGTCTTGCAAGCAGATCTGAATGATGTCATCAAGACACCACAGAGAACACTTAGCAAGACGATAGCTGGAAGATATTTCAGACTTTAATAAGAGGGACAAGGCTTTCAGGAACTCTGCCATGTAATTATCCAACACAGGAGGTGATGTCGTGCATGTCAAATATGAAAATTATGATCTCAGAAGAGGCAGAAAGCTGTTTACATAGAAGAAAACAAGAGGTAGGTAGGTCTAAAAATATCAGATACATTTCATGTGTTGTCACAGCTGTCTTTTAAAATACACGTGAAGCACAGGTATAACAAATTACACAACGGGCAGATCAGAATACTTTATAAAGCAACATAACTCTCCTTAATTGCATTTTATTTTGGAGTTGTGATTGCAAGTAAAGGAATGTTGACCTCAAACTTGGCAGGTCACAACTAAAACTGTTGCACGTTTTTTGACCATATTTGAAGTGAATTGCGTAGGGGCTATGGAGGTGTTCACAAGAGTTCAGAAAGTTTTAAACACTTTTGGCACTTCGTAGGGAAAAAGATAAAGAAATCATACTTAATTTACTCTGTGCCTTTAGTTGAGAACCGGGGTAAAGGGGAAAAGTTTATATGGTTCTTCTCTAATTTTAAAGCATAATAAGATTTAAAATGGAATGTCTCATTGCCTCTAAAATATGTTATGTAGGGCATTCAAGGACCAATAGGATTTAGAGACTAAACTGTTGATAATATTATATAACCACTTTAGCATTAATTATTCCTGTTTATACAGGACTTGTTTTATAGTCCGCATGTGTGAACAGAGAGGTGAAAGCATAGTTAGAAATATATAGAATGGTTCTTATGGCAGGTATTTGTAAACAAACACCCTGTAAATTAAAAAAAAAAAAAAGGAAAAGAAAATGCAAGCATGAGAAATCTAGTCCTAGCCTTTCTAGGATTATGTCATAATTGGGACAGAAATGAAAACAATTTTTAATTTGGCACTGTAAGTATCAAACCAAAATATGTTCACTTGCTCCAGATTAACCCTTCTATATTCATTCATGCTTATTTATCTATACTGTAACTGTGTTGAAGAGGTTTGCCAAGGATAAGGAGACTGCACAAGCTAAGCAGATGAGCCATTTGTACATTTAAGCTATTAAAATGATAAAGAATGTTTCTATGCATTATCCAAATATGTTGACTCTGTAAATAGCTGAAATCTTTGAGAGAATGTGTTTTCCACTGTGATTTCTGGTATATTGAATTGTACTTGCTTTGAAAAATCACAGGACAAAAGAGTAGAAACTTCCTATTTTAAAACTTCAGGGAGTAAAAATGAGGGATTTATTAACTGCTCTGGGGTAATTATACAGCACAGCTCCTTTGCCCATGATCCTGCAAGCATTAGAATTTTCTGACAGCAAGCCCAGACTATGCTTTCTTTGTAATTTCTACTGCTTCTTTTATACTTCTTCCTTTCGTATAAAACTAAAGATAGGTTATATTGGAGATAGACTCTACTACTCTCAAATAATAAAAGTACATAGAAAATGCAGTTTAGCATTTCATTTCTTTCTGTTTCCCACTTTAAGTCTCTTTTTTCTTATTTCTATAGTTACATTTGGAAAGTAAATGTAGCTATTCATATTAAAGTTCCTTCTTTACCCTGGGTTCCTCCTCTTAGTCCCATTTTCTGTGTTGATTGCTAAAGAAACAAGAAGTTAGCAGATACCCTGTTTCAGATCACTGTCACGAGGTTAAAGAACCAAGAAAACAAGAAAGTGATACAGACAAAAAATTCACTTCTCAATTCCAGCAAATGAAAATATATGCTTGTCCGAACTGCGGAAACCTCTACGGTTAATGAACATGTCTCACAATTTGTCATAAATTTATAAGTAGCAAGAAAAACCTTTTCCAGTGTGATGTAACTAGAATGCACCTACTTTGTTTAACTAAAAAACTTGAACAGTAAGGGCTATTTAATAAATGCTGAATATCAGGGCAGTTTGATTTCTTAAAGGAAAAAAAGAAGGCAGATTTATTTTGTTATCCTCTAGTACCTTAAAATCTCCTATTTTGTGTTAGTGTTATTCCATGAGGTTTCAGAGTCCTTTCTTCAGTCAGAGTATCTTTTTTTGGATATGAACCTGCACATTAAAAAAAAACAGAAAACAAATTAAAGTTAGAAATAGAAGTTGAAAAAAAAAAGTTTAAGAAAAGTGTGAAGACTAATATTACAAAACAGATGAAATAGTAACTCTTAGCATGATACCATTGCCAAAACAGACGACATTGCTTTTGGATTTAGCAACCTTGCTTGAGATAAAGGGGAAAAGTGTGACTGGAGAAAAACTTTATTCTGTCCATGCCTTTATAACGTTTTGTCTTCATAATCAGGAATGACTATTTAAAAAAAAAAAAAAAAAAAAGAAAAAGAAGAAGAAGAAGAAAAAAGTTCTAATAAAGACAACAAGTACTAAATAACTTCAGCAAAGCAGTGTGTGGCATTTGGAGAGACAGCAGAATCAACTGGATTCTTCAACCTTCTCACCTTCAAACCGTAACAGATTTTAGGAGAGGAGTTATAGATCTCTTTTATGCAAAGTTCACTGGCAATTCATTAAGGGATGTAAAAGCTCTGTAAGGAAATGTAATCTATAACAGTAGATAAAACAAACTGGTGCCCATCCTTGGCCCTGAGGATAAAGGCCAGCACATGGCATGTGTCCTCACAGTTTGGCACACTCTCAAACAAGTCTGAGGCTTCTTAATTTCTGGTTTCTCATCTGAATATCCTACACATTGTGATAAGTGGAGGCATGGGTCAACATTAGTTTTCAAATGTATTTTAAATTAATAGGGTGACTAAGCCATTGACTTTTGTGATCATGAAATAAAGTCATTGAGGAATATGAGCTAGGTAGTAATTAATCTTCATATTTTGAATCAAATAAATTAGTTCATAGACAGAATCTTTTGGTCTGAGTAGTTATCTGCAATTCCCCTAAAAACAACAGCTCATTAAAGTGGATGATTAACATCATTGGAATAGAAATTCCAGTGACTATGTGCATATTACTTTGCAACCCCCCCCTCTCTCTCTCTCTCTCTCATGTACTAGTTGTGTATTAACATATATAATCATTATGTAAAACACAGATTTAGAGTATGTGACTAATTTGAAGAACAGAAAATGACACTATTTTTCCTTTCACAAGTTCATCCTTGCAAAATGCTTGTTTGTTTCATTAGGGTGTAGCTCCATGAGAAGAAACTGGGAAAAAGAATCTTACAAATGCTTTTTGTAACTTAATCTCTCAGGATTATGTGTTCATAGAGTAGGATTTGCAGATCTGCTCTTGGTTAAGCTCACTACATTCTCATTGAAATCAATTGTGTTGCCATCTTTAATGTCAAGGGAAACCAAGAGAGGACATTCAAAACTCCAAATCTTGAAGTCAGTATTCAATTTTCATTCAAGTTCCTGCTTACTCGACTTTTGCTAACTTGATAAATATCCTGGCAAACTCCTACATTCGGAGGCAGGAAGAGTTTGTCATTTGGGTTTTTCTGAAGACACCAAATTTAACCCCTGAAGACAGGTTGAAGGCACTTTAATCTATATTTGAACTATCTCAGAGTACAAAATAGTTAGTTTCAATTTAACATATTTATTTAATTTTTTTTTTAACTCTCTTCAGGGTCTGACTATTGAAGCAATTGACCATGAAACAGAGGTATTTTAAATAAATCCAATTTTATTTGCAAAAAATCTTGGGAGAGTAAACTACATTCTTCTACAACTTTTACAAAAAGTGGCTTTGATGCTTAGGTCCAAACCTGGAACTACTTGCCAAAACAAAATCCATCCTACCACTACACAAAATAAATGAATCTTTCTTCAGCCAACACCTCTTGTGGGAATTTCCCTTGGTCCATATTTGAAACTTTATGTTGTAAGTCTCCCTCATACGCCAAAGTGCAGTGCGATCTGTATGCCACAACCTGCTTCCCTAATCTCTTTGGCAATAGCCTCCTGACGTTTTAACTCGTTCTACCTTAGGACATGTAGTCATTTCTTTCACTGGCCCCATATGACAGCCAGTGCATGCTTTGCATGAGGGAGAAAACCTTTCTTCTAAACTCATGTAGTAATTTCCTCTAACATTTCAAGTACGCCTTTGATCCTGTGACATACAATTCCTTGCCTTTCCTACACAATGGTCTCTTACCTGCTGGAGCTCATCCAATGTGCTGTGACTTTCCCAGATGTAAGTGCAAATCTTTCACACTGTTAACATTCATTCCTGCAGCAACACTTTTCTACCTCAGTATCCTTTTGAATGTTAATTAGGATGTCACCATTCTGATTTAAGACTTTAAACTAGAAAATTTATTAGAGTCTCTCTTTTCAGTCACATAAAGGTGTATCTATTTTTTAATATACTTTCAGTTTATCAAGAATCCAAATCTATAAGAAGTATGATTTCTTGACAGATCTTGTCTGATCTGATCCACAATATAATTCAGTGACTTTAGTATTGAAGATTCTGAGCATTTTAATCCTGAGGGAGGACAAATCACTTCACTTGTTATTAGTTGTTTAAGATTCAATAAATAGACAGAAAATATAAAATATGTAAAATGAAGCACGAAGCTTCTGCTTTGTATTTGAACTTTAGCAAAGACTCTTAAGTTCACCACCTTAATATGATATTACCACCCTTGCAGGGACTTCGGTAGTTCCGGGGGAATGTGAGTATATCTAAGCTTTCAGTGAACCTATGGGGAAATTTCTCTTGCTCCACTGAACAAAACTCCACTGCAGAGGAGGCTCAGGGCAACTGAGGGCTCAAACGTACATGTTCTACCCATGTGACTCAAGTTACACTTTGTAAAATACAAACAATGCAATTTGTATATCTTTGGAACAAGAAGATCCATTACTGGACACAAATTATTAGCATATGAAAGTCTTACAAAGGACTGGATTTTTAAGGATATCTCAGATTTTACTTTTCAAAATAAATTAAAAAATACATGAAAGATAATGCAGTGGGTTGAAGACAAAACAACAAATATCATGTGACTTTTCACCACATGTAACAGATCAAGAGAAAAGTATAAGCATTCGCTTAAAAAATTTTTTTTAACATCAGTCAGCAAGATTTATTCCACATTTAGCAGAAGATTTTAGGTGTGTGATATCAACGAGAACAGCTTTTTAATCAATTGAATATCCAGTTATAAACTCTCAAGCCTTAACTGCAGGTGAACTGCTGGAGCTGAAGCAGGGTCTGAGGTTTAGCATGTGTCAAAATCTCAGCAGCTCTGAAATTCCCTTTTCTGTCATCTATATGTTGTGTGAATATGGATGCTTTCTTTAATTTTCTGTATCTCAATTCCACACACCCCCTTCATGATAAATGCAGGCTCCTGTGGATGGAAGTATTCAATATAATTATAATGTCCCCTCATTTGAGTTTTGCAGGTTTTTAACAAGCAGAATTGTGAATGCTAAATGGTGTACTCCTAAATGGATCCAGGTGGGGGTGAGGTGGGCAGAAAGAACTGGAAAGTTTTGTTCCAATGTTTTTTTCCTTCGAAATATTATACTGAACCCAACACTAAAAAGAAAATCTGCAACTTTTGTAACTCCAAAGAAAGTTAAGATTTTTCCTTTTTGAAACTGGAATATGTCTGTTTCAGATTGGAAAAAGAAAAAAAAATATGTTAACTGCTCTAATAAACTCCACAGAAAAGGTGACAGTAATTGTTTATGAATCTAATTTTTTTTGCAGTGCTATTTCAGCACCTCTTTTTGCCAGGCAGACATTTACCACCTTTTTCTCATAAATTTAGTCCATTAATATGTTTACATTATTCTTGATTTTTAAGCATACCTGAGCCTGTGTGTCCCAATATTGTTAGATAAAACGCAATAAAAAGGTGTGGGGCGGGGGAAGGTGGACACAAGGGGTGACTGCTGTTGTATAAGCTTATACCTATCCAAAGTTTGCTGTTTCTGTTTCTGTTTCAAGCCTGAAGAAAGTGTGGCGCAAAGTCTTTTGTTCTATACATCAGTTGTTCTAAAGAAAAGATAGTTGGGAATGAAAGTAAAAGTCATGTCTCTGCTCACTGCTACAAGAGAATAAATCCTAAATAAAACTAACCTGAACCTGTGAACATTTAAATCGTTTAAACATGTGTGGAGTTTCATTGATGTCGATGGTATTATTCCTCTGCTGAGTTTAAGCACAGGCTTAAAGGATTTGCTTGGCTGGGACCTGTGAGCAGAAGCTGACCTTGTATTTTTTTCAAGTTAAGTGTGCGTAGACGTATGCAAGAAGTGTGTAATGTAAACCAGTGCACCTAATACAGGCTTGCAATGGTACAGAGAAACACAGTCGGCATCAACTTTTTGCCTTTTGGATGTATCTTTCAATCATCTCCGATGTTTTGAGAATCTCAACATTTTAAGGGAAATGACTTATCACTAGATTGCAATTTCCATAGTCACAAGTTTAATATGTGTCAATCCTCTGCAAAAACTTATCAAGAATAAGATAGATTTAACTTACACACTTTAATGTGTGCTCTTAATCACTAGTGTTTCTGAAAGATGCAATCGTATTTCTTTGGTGCCATTTAATAAAATTAAACAAATCAATCAGTAGCTTTCTTCTTCAGTCTTATATTAGTTTTTGAAACAGAGGCTGCTTGTGTCTGCTCTATTGTGTCCAGGGAAAATGGTGAGTGTATATTTCTGTCAGAATATATAACCTAAGATCATAAAAAGTCTATCTACAAAGTACAGGAATATTTTATTAACAACATTTCTGCGCGCAGTCTGGAAAGTAAATGTTCCCCACATGAATGGGAGTATAGCTGTTGTGAATCACTAAAACATAAACATACTGATGATATTTTGGTTCATATTCACATGTTATATGTCCCCTTGCTAAAGACATAACTCTGAGCTGTGGGGCTGCCAAGCAAGAAACAGTGACAAAGGGAGTTGAAAAAAGAAACTTCATATTAATATGGGGGAAAGAAGTAAACATTTTCCACACCTCTTTTAACAGAAGAGACACCAGGCTACATTTTTTTGATTAGCAAGTTCCTCTTTCCACTACAGATCTTTTCAGTGTTCTACTTTACAGCTAAACTCCCTGAGACCTGACGTGGGATTTAGTAAGCTTTAGATAACATAATCTCCATCTAATGGGAATTTCTGAAGCCAGTCACTAAGTGTATGAATTATTGTAAGAGAAGAAAATCAAATTTAGTATCAAAGAACTAACTTTAGAAGTTCAAGCAGCGGACAATATTCATTTTCCATCGACAGAATTGTTTAATAAGAATCTATCAGCAGTACAGGAAACACTAGGTACTCTGGCAATAAGTGAATCATGATGGCTTATTTCCTTTTAATTCTATGATCCCAGCTGGAACAAGGTGTGATTGGAGAATGGTTTAATTGTTCATAGACATCTGTCTTTGGATTCAATTGAAAAATAATATCCTGGGCATAAAACGGCCTACAGAATTTTTGACATTTTTATATCTTTCACAATCAAGGCATTGTCAGAAACTCAGGTAGTGGAGCTCTGAAAAACTTATGGATTTATTTAAAGTAGAAGAGAATAAAACCATGGTAATATATCAATATACACAGCTGGAAAGCAGATGTTCAATTGGGTGCACTCAGTACTTAGAGAAAGCTATTAAAGCTGTTACTTACTCAAATGAGATATTTCTATAATTTATTGTTCTCGCATTTTTGATTTCCCCCTTTCCCTTCATTTTAAGCAGACTATAGGACTTTTTTTTCATATTGTTGAAGTCAATTACCCTAAAAGTCTGACTTAGTGCAGTATACTACATGATTGCTAAGGAATGCCCAAGGCTACTGTCAATCAAATTAGCCAATGACTTATGAGTTGTTTACTGTACTGTGAAATGAAGTGATAAATGTGTGTCAACCAGTAAAATGTGACATTTAGTATTGGTTATACCCACTTGAAATAGGTTTTACATCAGCTTTATTCATTTCTTACCAGACTGGCATATACTTTTAACTGAGTTCTGATTATCAAAGGAGACATATAATATTAAGCTTTATAAGGTTCTGGTAATCAGGCAGCTCAAGCCTTGAAAGGCCTTGAGTGGTCCAGTAACTGAAGTGGCATGCCACTGAGTAGTCACATTCTCCATCTGCCTGATAAACAGTGTCAAAAAGAATATCATTTTCTTCTTGAATGTTCTCCTTCTTTTGATTCAAAACAATAATTTTGAGGGAGAACCTCTGGTTCATGAAATGATGATCCATAATGAGGAAAGGATTGGGGTTTCTTTTACCCATTTCAGGTTTTTTTTAACTAAGTTTGAAATTAAAATCAGAGTGGGATATCATCACTTGATGTAACATATTAAGAATAAGCTTGTATTGCAGGATTTCCTAGACAATGACTTACTAAAGTACTCCTCTGAGGTCACATTGAAGTGAAACTCTAGCCTTCTGGAGCTGTGAAAGCTTAATTAGCAATTTGTGAAAGAAAATCAGAGCACTGGAAATCCAAACCAAACAAGAGCATTTATATTTCCTCCAGAGAGAGATGGCTTGCCATTCTCACCAAATGTTTTATTAAAAATTAGATTTAAATGTTGTAAAATTCCTCTTCCCATGACACAGAAGAGAGCTAACCTTTTGGCCTGCTCATAATAGCCAAACATTTCTGTACCAAGTATGTTAAAAATGCAAAGAAGGAAAAGCTACTGATAAATCCGGCTTTTTCTCAATATTTAAATTCTTGTTATAGTTCCAGAGAAAACTTTTCTGAAACATAATGACAGTTTGACAATGCCTGGCTTCAAAATTTTATTGCCCATGATGGATGACCATGCTTTACTTCTGCCATATTTAGGAATAGTTATGACAGATGGAGCCCCTTCTACGTGCACTTACTATTTGAAAAGCAAAAATAAAGCCACCAAATCCTTAACAATTTTAAATATTAAGGCAGTATCAAATAAGGTGTATTGAACCATAGACACAACTCCCAGGCAATTATCACACGGTTTTACTAAATATTTAAACAGAAGAATGGAAATCAATTGTATTCCTGGGCCCAAATCAGCTCTTAAATATATGGTTGCTCATTGGATTCTTGGTCATTGAATTCAACAGCATTATTAAGTTAGGCCCTTTCTATTACATTGAAGGTATTGTATTTTTATACTGGATGCCCTGCTGTACTATATAATAGCTTTTTCTTCATGAAGAAGCTGAGCAGTATATTCAAATCCTACCCGTTTGTCTTTAAGGAAAAGTATTTTTGTCCAATTATTTGAAGATAGATTGTTAGGTTGACATAACAAATACGTTCAAATTAATATCTTCTTTAAAAGGATTAATTCCATTATTAAAGGTCTGCAATGTGATATGGTAAGAATTTTTTTTTGCCTTATCTAAAGGAAAACAGATGTGCAAGTAAGAGGTAAATGAGATATCTGGGGAGTTGATTCAGGTTTCATTTTTTGTTGCTCATCCATATTTAATGCCATTTCTTTCCATAGTCTGATATAATTGTTTTAAAATCCGCAAAGACATTTTTAAAAGGACATTTATAGTGGCTGCCACAACTATGGCACTGATCCATTTCATTTTATGTTTTGTTGTTTTCTTAGTTCTTATGCAGTGCAGACCAACTTCATATAAGACTCCTTATTCTGAATGTATGTGCACTATTTGAATTCACAAATATCTTGAATTTATGAAAGTAAAACCAAGTAAGCTTAGAGATGGTCAGGGTTGAAATCATTAACATATAGTTTTCCCTATTGCTTCATACATGTCTTAATTAAGTCTTTCAGTCCTACCCTTTTGCATGTAATATGACATCTGGTCCTCACAGGGTAATGCCTGAGTAAGGAAATCTACTGTGGACTCAGCTGACTCCTTAAGAGCAGACTCCTCAGCTCTTAAGATATGGGGGTCCTCGTCATGGTGCAAGTGAGAGCAGACAAGTCTTTTGCTACTCCTAACATAATCGCCAAGCTGACATGGAAATGTAAGAGCAACTATGTTCCGGTTTCCAAGATTTTTCTTTCTTTGCACCTCAGAGGAAATGTTGAATGGGCAACAGCAGCCAGCTTCCAGTTTCCTTTTGGACCTGTCCAGCAATTCAAAGGAGCCAAACAGAGCAGGAAGAATCCGTTCAAATACATTTAGCTTTTCTGAGTGGAAACAATAAAAATAAATATTATCATCATGGAATATAATGTACCAAAATTATTTATTCACACTAGGAAGAAAATTTTTAGAAGTTCTTACAACTCTTGCTTTAAAAAAATACTGCTTAACTCCCTCTGTCCTTTTTGAAAATACACTGAGTACATACCTGTATATGTTAGGGACATTATTTTCAATATTTTGCAGGTGGATCTAGGCATGCATGCTTTCTCAGTCCTCCAGTAATCTATGATCTTTCCTTTTCCTGGTTCCAAAGCTTAGTCTTTCTAGGCCACTTAACCTGGAAAAATAAAATCCTATACTGGGTTGCCTCTGCTGGGCCAAAGCATTAGAGCTACAATATAGTTCTGCATTTTTTCAGTTCTGCACCTTGGAAAGATGTGAAAAACCTGTTTACATCACAGTCTTTACATCATTTCACAAATGCTGTTTTGACTTTTGTCATTTCCCCTTCAGGCTTGTAAGTCTAAAAAACTCCTCCAACTTATCCACCATTCTTTGTATTCTGGTCTACTCTTGCTTTTAGGTGCATCATGGATCTTTCTACAGAAGGAGTAGGCAGTTGTCTGGTGTCCGTGTTGTCAGGTGTCTGGCCAAAGAAGGTATTCATTGACTCAGATTTAAAAGAAGTTGCAATACAGCATCTCAGAGGTGAGGTTGTCATGCCAGTAAATGGAAGAAAACCTAAAGAATTAGGTTTCAGTTTTTCACATCCTTTTGCTAGGCAGAAGGTTTGAGGGCTTTCTTCTAATAGCAGACTGATATTTTTGTGTGTGAATTAGAAAGAGATTAGGAAAATGCATAGCAAATAGTCACAGAATCAGATAACGCAAGTATGTCTGTGCATTGCAAGTGTCTAGAGACAGACAGACACGAGACTGCACGTAAAGAATTTATTCCCATGGCAAAGGGTTAACCCCATTGCTCAGATCTTGAGCAAGCAGAAAATCAGAGACCTGGCCAAGGAGTTCAATGGCTCCACATGTAAAATTTATTTCTAAAAAAAATAAGGCTAAGAAAGCAGGGGCTGGTAGCACTCCTGGCTTGCTCTTGCTGAGAAAATGGTTCAACATGCAGCCAGCACAAACAGCTCTACCTGGCACACAGAAAAACTTCTTGGTCAACCAATTTAGAGAAAACCACTGAAATCAACAGTTAAACTCCTGTTGCTTTCAGCAGGGCAGGATTTTACCTACCATGTCTCAAAGTAGAGAACACAAGTGACTCCCTGCAGCAAGAGTATGTGAGCTGGTAGGGCTGACAACAAAAGCAGCAGCACAACATTTCCATTGCAAAGGACACAACAGAGCATCCATTTTTCCTGTTTCATGACATATGGCTGAGATGTACTGCTGTGCTTCGTATTTCCACATATTTTGACACACTTTAAAAAATATGCATAAGTTAAACATCTAGGCATTCCAGTCAAAGACAGCTTTAGCAGTTCATCTCACTGCTGGCTTTTCAGCACGTTCCCCATAACAACTGCAGACAGCACTCTGGGGAATGTTTGTTGTGACGTCACCTTGCTGTTGTAGGCTGCAATCGCAACAAACTTCACAAGTAGCAGTTTTCAAATGTGATCAGATATTATCCTGGGGTTGTTCAGTCTGGAGAAGAGGAGGCTGAGGGGAGACCTTATCTCTCCCTACAACTACCTGAAAGGGGGTTGTGGCGAGGTGGGGGTTGGTCTCTTCTCTCAAGTAACCAGTAATAGGACAAGAGGAAATGGCCTCAAGTTGTGCCAGGGGAGGTTTAGACTAGATATTAGGAAAAATGTGTTTATGGAGAGACTGGCCAAGCTGCTGAACAGGCTGCCCAGGGAGGTGGAAAACTCACCATCACTGGAAGTGTTCAAAAAACATGTGGACTTGGCAGTTCAGAACACGGTTTAGTGGGCGTGGTGCTGTTGGGTTAACGGCTGGACTTGATGATCTTGAGGCTCTTTTCCAGCCTTAATGATTCTGTCATTCTGTGATTCTGTGATTATTCTTCCTTTAGGTTTTCAGTGTAAATTTTGTTACTTTCTAAAAAATTCACTTTCTGTCCTGTGTCTATGCAAACTTCAGGCATAGTCTTACCCCTTCGTTGTCCATGACTTCTGTGGAGCTCTTGCATTGGTAACAAATACCTTCTGTGATACAAAACTGTAAAAAATGTTTAATTGCTCCCTTTACCTGGGCTCAGGAGCATGTGCCATTTCTAACACACTTCTGTTTTGCTCATAATTTGTTGGCAATATTTGCCCACTTGCTTAACACGTTTTACTGAAGTCCTGATGCCAATGGTATACTTCATTTCCCCCTGCTGCAATGCAACTTCCACCTACCTACTTGGGGTCCACTGGAGATAGCAATGGTCTCACCTGACCACTCTCTACAAGGTAAACTGCACTCCCCTCAATGTAGGAACATTACTGCTCCACTAAGGGATCTTAGCAGATCCTTCTGGAATGCTTCTACTAAATTCCTCTATCTTATTGCACTAGAATTCACTGGTCCTTTACAAGCATATTCTGCTGTTTGTTCTTTTCTGCTCTTTTTATGTTTTGCCAGTGTTATATTAATAATGTCACTTTCAAATACACAGTCACACATATATTCATCCATTTTCTGAATGTCAAATAACATGAAGGATAGTATCTTCAAGAAAACATTATCAGCCTATTTCATTTTTCACAATAAATATAAACACAAATGTAAACCTGGCCTTTTCATGGTAAGTTTCGTAGTATGGTAACCAGTTACGGTGAACAAGAACATGTTGAAGTGTTCATACATAAATGAGAGTAGTGGAAAGGAGAATGAGATGTGTAGCTATCATCTAGTCTATGCATGGCAATGTTTGTGCAAATGACTGCCCATATGGTTGTGCGAAGGCATGTTATTTTTCCTCCGTTTTGGCAGACATGTTGCGGGGGTGTGAGGAGCAGGAAAGAGACAGCAAAAGCATACACAGAAATTTCCTGGTGAACTGCAATAAATTTAACAAGATAACAAATAAAGGTCATGACTGCAATGCTTAACTTGCTGTTTGCAACCATAGTTACAATGTTTGCAGATGCAATTATAAAGAATACATGGCAGAAAAAAAGAGCCACCTAAATACATATACTTTTCTAAAGATTGTGATGAGGGTACTCTATTTCTAAACAGCAAGCTAAAAAGGTGATACAAATGTGAAAAAAGGAATATTTAGAAAAGGTGAATGTTACTTTAATATTATCTCTGAAACTGTTGTAATGGCTATGATGTGGTAAATTTATTCCTTTTTGAGCAAAATTTTTTGTACACTACTGGAACTGTTAGTCAAGTACATACAAAACCATATGCTAATTAGTATATTATCTTCTATAATGTACGAGTTAATTTTTTTTTTTCCTTCATTAGCACTAACAAAGGAACTAGTGAAATGTTCCTGTCTGTTCTGCGAAGAGACTCCCCCTGCTGTGGCAAATAGTTTGCATGAGAATTCATCTTCACCCAGAACTGAGGCATCGAGTTTAAGGCACTCATCAAGCTTTCATTTATACCCCCTGGAGAGAAATCTCTACCTGTTAACAGCTCAAAATACAATTTATCTGATCAAATATACATTTCTGGTCAAACATACGGATGGCCTACACGGCACCTGGCCTGCTGGCATCAAAAGGGATTCACTTTCTCAAAAGGGGAAGAGGGTCTCTGTTCACAAGGTAGTATGGCTTATTGACAGGGCTTCAAAGTAGACTCGAAGTGGGAGGGGTATAATATCAGGCTTAACCATGACAAGCTGTGAAATGACACATCAAGGGTAGAGGGATGGCGTTTTGGCGAGGGCCCTCAGCCCTCAGTTGAACCAGTGAAAGACCTCAAAGGAATTAAGGGGTGTTCCTCTATGAAAGTGACATGGCTGACAGTCCAGCTTAAGTGCCTGTACACCAATGCACACAACATGGGCACCGAACAGGAGGAGCTGGAAGCCCCTGTGCTGCTAGAAAGCTACAACCTGGTTGTACTTACTGAAACTCGGTGGGATGAATCCCACAACTGGAGTGCAGCTATTGATGGCTACTGGTTGTTCATGAGGGGCAGAGAAGGAAGGAGGGGTGGAGGCATTTCCCTCTACATCAAGAAATGGATAAAGTATGAAGATATTCTCTGAAGAATAGACATGAGCAGGTTGAAAGCTTATGAGTAAGAATCAGGGACTGAGACAACAAAGGGAACCTTGTGGTTGGTATCCACTACAGGTGACCTAATCAAGGGGAGTCTATTGATGTAGCCTTCTCACTCCAGCTACAGGAGGCATGGTGCTCGCAGGTTCTCGTCCTGCTGGGGGACTTCAGCCACCCTGACATCTGCTGGAAAAGTATCATGGTGAGCTGTGGGCAAGCCAGGAGACTCCTGGAGTGCATGGAGGATAACTTCCTGTGCCAGGTAATACAAATCCCTACCAGAGGGGTGCCATACTAGACCTGTTGGTCACCAATGCATGTGAGCTAGTTGGTGACGTGAAGATTGGAGGCAGCCTGGGCAGTATCTCTTCCCACACAGCTCAAGGGGATGGACTGCAAGACAGAGACTGGAGGAACAAAGGCCCTCGCATTGTAAGAGAAGATCTGGTTTGAGACCACTTGATGAAACTCAACATTCATAAGTCCATGGGACCTGATGAGATGCACCCCAGAGTCCTGAGGGAACTGGCTGATGTGGTTGACAAGTCAGTGGCTTGTCAAAGATATTTGACAAGTCCTGGCAATCAGATGAACTCCCTGAGGTCTGGAAAAAGGGAAATATTGCACCCATTTTTGAAAAGGGTAGCAAGGAGGACACTGGGAGGTACTGACATGGCAGCCTCACCTCTGTGCCTGGGAAGATCATGGAACAGTTCCTCCTAGAAGCTGTGCTAAGGCATACGGAGGGCAGGGAACTGATTAGAGACAGCCAGCATAGCTTCAGCAAGGGTAAGTCCTGCCTGACCAAACTAGTGGCCTTCTATGATGCAGTGACCACATCAGTGGACAAGGCAAGAGCGACAGATGTCATTTATCTGGACTTCTGTAAGACCTTTGACAAGGTCCCCCACAACATCCTTCTCTATAAATTGGAGAGATATGGATTTGACAGGTGGACTGTTGGGTGGATGAGAAATTCGTTGGATGGTCACATCCAGAGGGTAGTGGTGAACGGCTCAATGTCCAGATGAAGGTCGGTGACGAGTGGTGTCCCTCAGGGGTCCGTACTTGGACCAGTACTCTTTAATACCTTCATCAGTGACATAGACTGTGGGATCAAGTGCCCCCTCAGCAAGTTTGCAGATGACACCAAGCTGCGTGGTGCAGTTGACACACCTGAGGGATTGGATGCCATCCAGAGGGACCTGGATGAGCTCAAAGAATGGGCCTGTGTAAGTCTCATGAAGTTCAAGGCCAAGTACAGGGTCCACTGAAAAGCTGGACATGAGCCAGCAATGTGCACTCGCAGCCCAGAAAGCTAACTGTATCTTCGGCTGTATCCAAAGCAGCATGGCCAGCAGATCAAAGGAGGTTATTCTGCCCCTTTACTACCCTTTGGTGAGACCCCACCTGCAGTACTGTGTCCAGCTCTGGAGCTCTCTGCACAAGAAAGACATGGACCTGTTGGAGCAGATGCAGACACAGGCCACAAAAATGATCAGAGGGCTGGAACTCCTATGAGGGCAGGCTGAGAGAGGCGGGGGTGTTCAGCCTGGAGAAGAGAAGGCTCCGGGGAGACCTTATTGCAGCCTTCCAGTACTTACAGGGGTCCTATAAGAAAGATGGATACAGACGTTTTAGCAGGGCCTTTTGCAATAGGACCAGGGGTAATGGTTTTAAATCGAAAGATGGTAGATTTAGACTAGATATAAGGAAGCAATTTTTTATGATGAGTGTGGTGAAACACTGGCACAGGTTGCCCAGAGAGGTGGTAGATGCCCCATCCCTGGAAACATTCCAGGTCAGGTTGGATGGGGCTCTGAGCAACTTGATCTAGTTGAAGATGTCCTTGCTCACTGCAGGGGGTTTGGACTAGATGACCTGTAAATGTCCCTTCTAACCCACACTACTCTATGATCCTATGATTCCATGATTCTATTATTCTTTCTTAGGGTGAGATTAGTTTGTGGTGGGTTGACCCTGGCTGGATGCCAGGTGCCCACTAAACCTGCTCTATCACTCCTTTCCTCAGTTGTACAGGAGAGAGAAAATGCAGTAAAATACTTGTGTATTTAGATAAGGAGAGGGTGATTACTCAGCTATTATCATCACCAACAAAACAGAATCAACTTGGGAAAATTAGTTTAATTTGTTACTAATCAAAATCAGAGTAGGATAACAAGAAAATAAAAACTAAATCTTAAAATACCTTCCCCCCTACCCCTCCCTTCTTTCCCAGCTTTACTTTACTCCTGAATTCTTCACCTCCTCCTCGCAAGCTGCGCTGGGGGCCAGGGAATGGGGGTTGTGGTCAGTTTATCACGTCATT
>NW_010509816.1:93180-93450 GCF_000687285.1 Phaethon lepturus
TAACCGTGTTCTTTACAACTGACTGTAGGGAACTCTCTGCTCTGACGCCTGGATCACCTCCTGCCCCCCTTCTTCACTGACCTTGGTGTCTGCAGGGCTATTTCTCTCACATATTCTCACTCCTCTCTTCACATGCAGTTGTGCAGTTGTTTTTTTTTCCCCTTTCTTAACTGTTTTCGCAGAGATGCTGCCACCATCACTGATGGGCTTGGCCTTGGCCAGCGGTGGGTCCATCTTGGAGCCAGCTGGCGCCGGGTCTCTGGGGCACAC
>NW_010509816.1:93481-124420 GCF_000687285.1 Phaethon lepturus
AGCTTCTAGCAGCTTCTCACAGAAGCCACTCCTACAGCCCCCCTACTACCAAAACCTTGCCATGCAAACCCGATACATTGCTTACTAAACTCAAGTGAGAGTGTTGGTTAGATTTCTATTGACTATATAGAAAGACTGTATCACCTAGCTCTGATTTTGATTCCTCTATTGTAAATAGCTAACATTAAGTGATATTTAGATAAATAATTTCCAGATGGATAAAATTAGATAAAATTAATTACATTTGGTGTATTTCCCAGATAGATGGATGAAACTGGTAAAAAAGCTTCACATTTTCACCTTAATCAATTATCTTTGATTAATTTAAACTAGACATAAAGAAGAAATTTTTTACAATGAGGGTGGTGAAACACTGGCACAAGTTGCCCAGAGAGGTGGTAGATGCCCCATCCCTGGAAACCTTCGAGGTCAGGTTAGATGGGGCTCTGAGCAACCTGATGTAGTTGAAGATGTCCCTGCTCATTGCAGGGGGGTTGGACTAGATGACCTTTAAATGTCCCTTCTAACCCAAACTATTGTATGAGTCTATGATTCTATGATCAATTTTCTGAGCTCTTATTTCTGCTTCTCTTCTGGACGGTGTGCAAACAAAATGCTACAATCATCCAAAATCAAGACAATGTGCCTTGTATTCCTTCCAGAAACGTTTACACAGAGCAAGCGTTAATGCCGTCTCCAGCTGCATGAGTCCATCCACAAAATTATTATTACTAATTTTTTGTTTTTAGTAAAGCACTTAATGAAATGGGAGTCTTGAAAAGACTTGTGCATAATTTTTTTCCTGCTAGAAACATAATTAGCAGTGCAAAATTTCTTGCTGTGAAGTCTACACGATGCTTTCTGCAGATTCTAGATCTGGATCTGAAGAAAGTACACAATAAGCAATATAATCTCAAAATGTTTAATATAAAATGAACCATAAATTGTTAACTAATATGATAGACAATTTTCTATTGACCCGTATTACTTTCCCTTCAAAGTTCATTACCCAATGCAGCAGTCTTTTTATCTAAAGCATTAGTAGTCATTTGTTTGTTAAATGAGTTTAGAGATCTACTTAGACATAATTTAAATACCATTTAAAACTCCATTAGGTATGTTTATTTCCAAAATTTAAATAGTATTCTCTTAGTTCTTCCTCACTGCTTTAAAAAAACGGAAAATGCACAAATGTCTGGAAAAGATAATTAGCCCTCTGGTTGTCAGTCTCCTAAAGCAAAAGTTCTACACCAACAGGTTCCATTGACCACTGGCTTATACACTACTCAGTCTCCACTGAAATGGCCACAAAAAAGAAACTAGAAGTAAGTAAAGTGGATCATTCTGTGTTGAGTTGATATTTGAAGACACAAAAAGCATCAAGAAATCCGTGGAATTTTTAAGACATCTATCACATCTAAATAAAAGCTGAAATTTCTCAGTCAAAATATCATCAAAAGGAAAGTAAAGATTTTATGTCATGCTTAGCCTTATCACATAGCAGGAGTTTTAGAACTTTTTATAGTAAAGGGTTGATACACAACTTGATACACAGTACTGTGAGGCAAAAACAAGTTTTTGTTTTCAGGAAATATCAACATTTTTTTTTTCTGATCAGCAGTTGTTATAAATTAAAACGGTTTAAGGTCTATATTATATATGGTATGAAGAATATATTCTGCATATGTCTGTATGTGCTCAGGTGCTACATACAGAACATACTCTGAAAACAGCAACAGTTGAAGGATATGGTGAGAATCTGCTAATCAAGTCCAGTAAAGTCAGATCATTTGCACAAGAGCTCCTGCTAGTATGTAAAAAAAGACAAAATTCCCCTCCATTTACCCTATTTGCATACTTTGTCATTAACAACACTTTCAACAGACTTGACTTTCCTCTCGCTTTTATAAGGAATTCCACAGATAAATGTTACCAAAGAAAAATACGTTTTCAATTAAAAGATAACAGATATTATTGATATCTATAAAAGTCTAGTACCTATGACTACCTGAAAATTTTTAAAAATAAATGTCTTTCCATAAAGAGAATAGTGTTGGTTGAATTAATCACTAGGAAATGTTCCTCCTCCATGTACCTTCTTTCACCTGGACAGTTCCAGCTGTAGCATAAAGCTCACCTTCTGCCTGGATCAGTTCCAAAATCTTCTCACCCCAGCACGAAACATAAATCAGATATTGAATTGAGCAGACTTTTCGGACTCCATTCTGATCATTTATAGTTACACTAGGCTGAATTATACCATGTGCCCTTTATGTGGCCCATGGGACAATTTCTCTGCCAAGAATTCTACCTTTCAGACCAATAAAATGTATGACAACATAGCAGCCTAGACTGAAAAGAAGGGTTTCATTATTATTTTATTTTATTAAACAGTTTATCACAGCATACCAAGGTATTTATTCTTCTACCTAAGGATACACAGTCTGCTTGAGTTAAAATGTTTGTCTAGAGATGTTATATATTCTAATGTAGACCAATGTGATTTCATATATTTTCCTAGAAGTCAGAAGCTCAAGGTTAGCAGTCACAACATGAGAGGGAACATATACATATTCTTGAAGAAACAAAGTCAAGATGTATATGTATACTAAAAAATGACTGAAAATGTTACTGAAAATTACTCAAATATAAATGAAAAAACACATTTCTCAGATACAGACATTTGCAACTCTCTGTAAAACTGGTTAAAAATTCCAAACCTAGGAGAAAAAATGTAGAAGGAGATTATTGTTCTTAGTTGACTTCTTGCCACAAAATTTTAAAGATAACATTCATATAATATTGTGATGTGCTGAGGTATTTTGTTAATAGAGGCCAGATGGGTTGAATTAATTGACAGATAAATAGGACATGTTTCACCAAGTCATATTAATGCACTATGAACTTAAAATAAGAAATAACAGGATGAGAGATTAAAACCAGATCCAAGAGAAGCTGATGAGAAGATTCCCAATAACTTTAAGGAGATTAACTCTACCAGACACCTATTAGGCACATTATGTTAAATATGAAATACCATATCTGTTATGTAAAAAGGTAGAACAACTGCTTGGCATTTTTGACAGTAGTAATAATATTAGGACACACTTAAATTATAGCATACTAGGTTATGGTACTGCTGTAATCCCAAAAGTTAACCATTAACTTCCTTCCTTCCTTCCTTCCTTCCTTCCTTCCTTCCTTCCTTCCTTCCTTCCTTCCTTCCTTCCTTCCTTCCTTCCTTCCTTCCTTCCTTCCTTCCTTCCTTCCTTCCTTCCTTCCTTCCTTCCTTCCTTCCTTCCTTCCTTCCTTCCTTCCTTCCTTCCTTCCTTCCTTCCTTCCTTCCTTCCTTCCTTCCTTCCTTCCTTCCTTCCTTCCTTCCTTCCTTCCTTCCTTCCTTCCTTCCTTCCTTCCTTCCTTCCTTCCTTCCTTCCTTCCTTCCTTCCTTCCTTCCTTCCTTCCTTCCTTCCTTCCTTCCTTCCTTCCTTCCTTCCTTCCTTCCTTCCTTCCTTCCTTCCTTCCTTCCTTCCTTCCTTCCTTCCTTCCTTCCTTCCTTCCTTCCTTCCTTCCTTCCTTCCTTCCTTCCTTCCTTCCTTCCTTCCTTCCTTCCTTCCTTCCTTCCTTCCTTCCTTCCTTCCTTCCTTATTTTACTGGGTCTGGTTGGAATGGAGTTAACTTTCTTCATAGCAGTCCACTGGGATGGTGCTGTTTTGGATCTGTGGCTAAAACAGAGTTGATAACACAGCAATGGTTTATCGATCACAGAAACACAGACTGGTTGAGGTTAGAAGGGACCTCTGGAGGTCATCTGGTCCAACCCTTCTGCTCATACAGGGCTGCCTGTAGCCAGCTGCCTAGGACTGTGTCCAGACAGCTTCTGAGTATCTCCACAGATGGAGACTCCACCACATCCTTGGGCAAACTGTAAAAGTACTCCATCACTCTCGAATAACAAAGTGTTTCCCTGTTCAGAGGGAACCTCCTGTGTTCCAGTTCATGCCCTTTGCCTCTTGCCCTGTCACTGGACACCACTGAAAAAAGCCTGGCCCTGTCCTGTTTGCACCCTCCCTTCAGGTATTCCTGTACATTGATAAGATCCCCTTGAACCGCCTCTTCCCAAGGGTGAACAAGTCCCAGCTTTCTCAGCCTTTCCTCATAGAAGAGATGCTCCAGTCCCTTAATCATCATAGTGGCCTTTTGCTGGACTCTCGCCATTATGTGCATGTCTCTCTTGTGCTGGGGAACCCAGAACTGGACACAATACTCCAGGTTTGGCCTTACCAGTGCTGAGCAGGTGTTATGGCTGAGTGGTGCTATTGCTGATCAGTGCTTGTATAAACTCAAGGCGCTCTGTTTTTCTCACTCTACCTCCTGAATAAATAGTCTGCGGGTGCAAGAGAAGCTGGGAGGGGACACAGCCAGGACAGCTGATCCAAACTGTCCAAAGGGCTATTCCATATTATATGGCACCATGCTTAGCTATAAAAACTGAGGTGGGAGTGGGCGATGTCTTCCAAGACAGCCTCCAAGAGGCTGACTGGACATCAGTCTGCTTGTGGGATGTGGTGAGTGATTATCTCTGCATCACTTGCTTTTTTAAATCTCTTTCCTTCACGTATTAAACTGTCTTTATCTCAGCCCATGAGTTTTCTCACTTTTGCTCCTCTGATTCTCTTACCTATCCCAGCGGGGGTGAGGAGTGAGTGAGTGGCTGTGTGGGTGCTTAGCCACTGGCCAGGGTCGACCCACTACAAGTGTCTAAGGATAGAATAGGGAGAAAAGTCTCGTATTTTCAAAATAGATCATCTCAGTATCAGACATTGTGTAATCTGTTTTATCATGACTTCTTTGTACAATTCAAATGAAAGGGCTAATTTTAGCATGCATGGAGTCTTGTATCTGATCTATGGATGTGCAGAACATTTTGAGATCTGTGAAACTGATCACTTAAATACCTAAGGAAGTGTCCCTTGTGTGGTGTATTCTTTCAGTGAGTTCTTCAGCCTTTGGTGCTACAGTATCATACATAGAATGGCAATGAGTATTAAATTTTTATTATTGTAGTTAGTGCTTTCTGTTGGGGCAACAACTTCAAAATTAGTGATTTGCCAGGCAAAGAGTTGTGTTAATCTTGTATCCTGTCTTTCCTGTTTAAATTAGACTAAAATTAGTCAAGTGGGACACTGCAGAAAGGGGTGCTAAAGTGCCTCTAATGTTTATTGTTCCCATTGAAATGAACTGAATTAAAGCATCCTAGTGTTTATTGCTCTCTCTGAAATGAACACAATTAAAGGAGGCAGAACACCTCGTGGTATTATCATGCCTTGTTCACCTAGCCCAGACAATACATTACCTAATGTTAAAGTGACTCAGTTTGAACAAGCAGAGGCACACACTTCTTACTGAAATTAATCCAAAAATTCTTTCACTTGCCTTTCCTCTATCCAAACAAACAATTTAACCATATTCCATACATATGCATGCTTTTCAGTTTCAAAGTCTAACATGCACTCTGTTATATTATTGTTCCTAATGAGAACGAATTAAAACCCAGCAGGGACATGACCCAGAACCTTTTTCTTCCTCTTAACTGTCAGTTTGACTTTCTGTAACACTGTGATCAACTGCATCTTAAGTGGGAGTTGACACTGGCTCAACTTTCTGCAAATGCAGGTAAAATGGAATGTGAACTGCCTGAAACTCAATGCTGATGTAACCTGGTTCTGCACCATTACACATAATTGGTATCTTCAGCTTTGTATAGTTGCAATTTCATTTCTTTAATAGCATGGACTTTGATAAGAATCGTGTTGAGGGCCTTATTTTTTTGTTGTTTTGTGTGGCGTTTTTTTTTCTTCTCCCTTCTGGTATCACAGCTAACTTCTTGCACAATGCAAAGTTTATTTCTGAAAAAAATCCTGTCATTGGCCTTTAATAGCAGGTTAATGGACTGTGAAATCTCAACTTTTCAAAACAGATTTTCTTAAAAGGAGGCATGTTCCTTATATATTTTGTGTGGACAGTAAAAATCTCTTCTTTTAAAAGACCTTAATACTCAGCACACAAGAGGAATTGTATCACAAATCATATCTAACAATGAGATTTTCTTTATTTTCTTCTGATACCAACAGCATTTTAGAAGAACTGCTGCCTCAGGTAGAATTTGCTATTCCTCTGTGAAGCAATAAAGCTTTCTGCAATAGAGGGTGCGCCTGCTGTGAGCTTACAAATATTACATAAAAGGATTCATATACAACACATCATCTATAAGTTGATAGTCCAACCCACTGTCATCTGCTGTATGTTATCTTTCATTATTTGACATATTTGCTCTATATTTGGTATTCTTGTCTGAACTTTTCATTAAGCATCTTCTGTATGTATGATACCTGTGTGTATGTTGGTCGGACTTGATGATCTTAAAGGTCTTTTCCAACCTTAATGATTCTGTGATTCTGTGATTCTATGTGTACCTATACATAAACAAATACATACATATGTGTATATATATACACATACATATATATATACACACATGCATACATATATTTGTATGTAATGCCTATATAAGCATATATATAAGACTGTGAATGAGAGAGAGAGATTGTAAGAGAGAGAATAAGACTGTGAATGAGGAAGACCCATCCCCTAATTTTAAAGACCTACAGGTTGCGTCCATTTGTAACAGTGTGATACTGAATGCAGAGAACTTCAGTAGCATTTTGTTGAATGACTTCTCCAAAATAAATCACCTACAAGCTTTGTACATCCTCTGTATGATTCCTTTAGGAAATGTTAAGACAACAGTTTAGGAAAGATGGACAGAAATAGTTGCACAGCTAATTAATGTATATGTGTTCAATTGTTAGTCTGGAGAAACATTGTATTTTTTTCCGAGACTTGGCAAAGTAACCTTGTTCTGTCTCTTCGGAGTTACCTTTTATTGATGTAATATCTAGGCAGTCTATTCAAATTAGAGTAATTTCTAAACACGAATAATATGCATGTCAGCATAACTTTCCAAAACACATTTCACTCAGACTAAATTTCAATTTTTTTTCTTTTACATAATATCTCTGCACCAAATGTGTCTGAAAAACAATAAATAAAACATTGGCTATATTTGAAAACAAAGCACAAACTGTCAGAATTTAAATAATAAAAATAATATTTATTAACTGTCCCCACTTCCCACCCAGTATGGCTGCCTGCACCATAACCAGAAGGTCTTTTCTTCAGGGAAAGAAAAAATTGTTCTTTAAAGAGAGAATCCTTTTTAAAGGTTATTGGACTATTAAATCCCACCAGTGCATTGCCAAAACCTGCTCAACACAACCAGCTTTACTGGGCAGCAAGTGCAAAAGGCAAGGTTCTTGCCATTACCTACCCAGCTCACTCCTCCGTTCATACGGAGCACGTCTCCACCTACTTTCCTGTCCCCATACTCTAAATGGCCTGCAGTGTTTAACTGGGAATGCTATTTCCCTCAAATTCTCAAGCAGGCATTTAGTGCAGTTAATTAATCATGTCCAGATTCAAGATTGAAACCATGCAGCCAGATACAGTGTCACTGTCAGTGGTTATGCTTTAGGGGACCTAGATACGTTGTGTTAACACCAGTAGGAGAGGATAAACATAGAATGATAAAGACCAAATAAAATCAGGATCCTTTGTCTTGGATTTCTAATTTTGAATCTTTAAGGTACATCCAGGCCCTCTGGTCTTCAGGCTCTGCTCTGCAGCCTCAAGGTCAGAAACATTTTTTAAGAGGTTCTGACCCGAGCAGTTGTCTGCAGGAGAAAAGTTTTATATCAAATGGCAAAAAATTGTGAAGCTGTGAGTTTTACTCTGAGGGTTGCTAGCTTATCTTTCAATCATGAGTAGTTTTTGCTTTCTTGCTATGTGTCAGTATATTTCAAGCAACTGTTTCCAGTTTTTCTCATCAAACACTGTTCTTTGTAAAGGGGTGGTACATGAACGGAAATTAGTTATCAAAATAATTAAAGGACAAATATTCATCATGACTTGGAGAAAAATATCCTCAATTTTATTTCAACTTTAAATGTTTGTCAATTTTTGAAGTACTAATTAGAGATACATATCATATTTTATTTTACAAAGCTGTTTACTAATAGTATCATTTGGATATTTATCTATTAATGTTATCCTTATTCAACACTCATATTACAAGTAACAACAGGGTATCATAAAATTTGGAAGACTTGCCATTCTTTAAAATACCTTAATTCACCAAAAAACATTATTAATCGGATACATTTTATAAACAAACAGCTTCACCGCGTTACACATCAGAGATGAGAAAACCCCTCTGTGCTTGCTTAGGACTCATGAACTCATTGTCATTCACCTTCATTAGGTGCAGGATGAAAAAAAACCCCACCACTCTGAAAACTGCCAATATTTATATGTTTATATGTAGGTATTCTGACATTTCCTGTATGAGAATGAGAATGAGATCAATTCAAGAGAGATGAATGAAAGTGTTGACATTTTTCTTTGGAAAGTTTTCTGCTGACATTAATTAAGATTTCTTAAACTCATGAACTTTCATAGCATTAAATACTTAATTTGATATTTTCACTAAAGAGTTATTAAAGAAGGCAAGTAATATAAAAAAAAGGCAAGTAATATAAAAAAAAAAAGAATGTTTTTACTTTAATTTTTTTACATCCATCACTAGAAGTAGGATGTTGGAAGAAAAGAGACTGTCATCTTTAGTTGGATCTCTTTTTCAGCAAATGTTCTCATAGTCCGCTAGATCTAGTAAGTTTCTAATTATGATTCTCCCTGCAGGCCTTTAAATATTCTTCCCTAAATGTTCACAAGTACAATTGTCTTCTGGAAATACTGTTCATAGTGTTTACCCAAACTAATTTTAGGAATCTAATTTAATTGATAATTCAGAGTCAAGAACTCAAGTGTTCTGAATCGTCTTTAGAGGCATCTATTTCTTTTCAATTATTGTAGGTTTATAAGTATATATACAATAAACAATCATAAGAAGTAGACTTAGCCATCTATGCAGAACGTATACATACTTCCCCGTATCATGAAGATTGTATTACTTTACAGCTGCCATGCAGATGTCAACTCAAATGTTAGACAATGCCATTCTTTTCTTACAGTCCAAGTGAAGTGGCTACAGCTTAAGTAATCAATAAATGTGTGCTTGTGGACAGTCATTAAGGATGATTGATCTTTATTATCAGCAGTATTTACTGTTACTTTGCATAATATATTCTTAAAGGTGTAGTGTGAATATATTAGACCGCACCTAGAAAGCTAAAGAGTTCTGAGGATTGAAATTCAAGTAAGGAAACATAATAGGAGTGTTTCATACTTAACAACATTTTAGAAGTTTAAGCTGATGCCAAAATCTTCTTATTAGCAGCTTGTTAACTGGCTAAAGATACAGAAAAAAATTAAATGTAGTGATAAAAGGTGTTAGACTATAATACACATAAATAAATATGTTGTTTCAGTTAACTAGAGCTGGGAGTTAAGGAAATGCAATCTGTGATTGCAACAGGAGTGCAAAGAACAGCACACAGGAGATGATGGAAGAATTTAAAATCGGTATAGAAAGGTGAGAGAGGAAGAAGAAATGTATCAATACAACAGAGAACTCTTAGTGTTAGTCTGGAAGCAATAAATAAGAAACGGGGTTAAAAGACAAATATGCAAAGGTGTGGAGAGTAGAGGTGATAACTGTCTTGCAAAACAAGACGCAGGAGTAAACATAAGCATAACAAAAATAAGCTGAAACATCCAGACCTTTTGGAGAACAGAGGCACTGATCCATTGTTGAAGACAAAAAAGCTGGTGACAATGTTAAGTCTCTGACAGCAAGGAGATATTTTTTTTTTTGCGGGGGGAAACAAAAAGGAAGTTAGGTAGCACTAGGAAGGAGGTATCTGGAAAGATTTGTGCAACCAGGAAATGAGAAAAATGTGGAAAGAAGAGAGGGTATAGATGGTAGAGAACATTGCATAAAGAAGGGAGGATCTATGAGCATGAAAGCTGGATATGGTATACTTATATAAGGAGTGTGTTTTCCCAATTTTGAACTGGGGGGAAGGCATGTCCATGAATAATATGGAGAGTCAGGAACGGAACTGAGAACCTGGTCACTAAGTAAAACATTTTTTTTTGCGGGGGGAAAAAAAAAGGAAGTTAGGTAGCACAAAACTGAAGGAGGTGTCTGGAAAGATTTGTGCAACCAGGAAATGAGAAAAATGTGGAAAGAAGAGAGGGTATAGATGGTAGAGAACATTGCATAAAGAAGGGAGGATCTATGAGCATGAAAGCTGGATATGGTATACTTATATAAGGAGTGTGTTTTCCCAATTTTGAGCTGGGGGGAAGGCATGTCCATGAATAATATGGAGAGTCAGGAACGGAACTGAGAACCTGGTCACTAAGTAAAACATGAAAAAGCAGGCTGTGTTCATTGTTCGTGCTGTTAAAATTATTCTAGAGAGAGATGAAGAAACATAGGTATGAATGAAGCAATGAAACAAAAAGTGGAAAAGTGGAAGGTGAAGAAATGGGACAATTACCCGGGAAAGATGCAGGTAGTGAGGCAGAGATGCAGAAAACACTAGTATTGTGGGAAGTATTACAAGAATACAAAGGTCCAAGGATAATGTTTAGATATAAATGGACAGTGGTGAGAAAGATAGATGAAGAGAAAGAAGGGGAATGTGTCTGATGAACAGAGGGATAAGGAGAGTGGAAAGAGAAATTAAAATGTAAAAGTATATGTGGATTTTCTGAATTCATGAAGAAAGAGAAGGCAGACAGAAGCCAATCAGTTTAATAACGATGGAGTTACACGTCTAATCCAAATGAGCCATGAATCCATTTACTTAATGGAGAAATGTGTCCGCAAAGTCCTCATTGAGGCAGGTCATGAATAATCAGTTAATTATCTGCACATTTTCATTAGTAAAGATTGATCTTCTACCATGTGTTGGTGATGTGGATCATAGATGGAATGGTTCTTGACCAAGGAATCATTTCCAGAGAAGTCACTGTTACATGAGTGACAGACTTTATGAATGGAATGTAACAGAAAAACAGAAATCACGGTGTTTCTTGCCTTTCCTGGTTTCGTGCTAACTGTAAGAATCAGGGAGGAATTTAACAGCGGGCAAAGGACCTTTAGAGAAACATTCAGTCATATTTATTTGGAGCCCTGTGTTTTCTCATTTGATCCCTAAATTCAGTCAGCTGGTTTGCATGAATAACAGGGTAACACTGGAGGAGTGATTTTATTAATCCAGTCCTCTCCTCACAGGACCAAAACAACCATCAGATTAGGAGGATTAATTTAGTCAGTGCAGAGGAAGCCACAATCACTATTTTGAAAAAAAACATCTGCACAGCATATATTGTCAAATAGCTTATGCATTAACAAAAATGGGTCTGCTGACTTTACCATATATTCTATTCTGCTACAAAGTTTCTCATTTTTTACACCCATTAAGATTTACTGTATTAAATTCTGAGTGTTTTGATGGCCTGTGACAACTGCATTTGTTCTCTATATCTTAAGGATTTTATAATCTTATGGAAACTGGGGAGACATAAATACCTCTCTAATAAATTTTAAGTTTTTTGTACTCAAGTGGTATACTTTTAACCATAGTTTTCCACCAAGTAGAAAGTACATTACATCCATAAGTAATGGGAATTCTTTTTAAGTCTTCTTGGGGAAGCAAACTTGAATTGGCCTAGTCCTGCAGGACTCTATCATAACACATTCTTAGATCCAGATCAGGCATCAATTCTGAATGCTACCCTGTCCAGTCTGTGTCCTTTCCTGTGGAGCCTGAGGCACAGAAAGTAGAACAGGGAATGTCAGTGCATATCTTTCTCATCCTAAGGACATATATGGGTGCACAGGCCCAGGGCTTGGAAATTAATGTAGTTCTGGGAATATACACACTGTCTGTTCAACCACATTCTCTTCCCACAGCTGAAGCATCATTAGAGGAAATCATCTATTGCAGAGGAATTGCAGCCGTATCTTAAAAACAGAAGACCTACTGCTTCTACCTCAGTCCTGCTCCTAAATTCCAGCTGTTCAATAATATTTAGGAGATCTCCAGGAGAGCTGGGCTCCAGTAGCACACTGCATGTCTTCATAAATGCTCTAAACTTATTTAATCCTTCGTGGAAGGCAGTCCATGCCTCAGTTCAACTCAAGCAATAACATTTTATTGGCATGACAAAATCTGCTAAAGTAGAAAGGGAAGAGCCAATATTCTTAGGGGTTCTGCACAAGGTAAAAGAGACCTGTCCCTAATGTTTCCACTCCCTTCTGTAAGTCCTAGAGGGGCAGAAGTTATTTAGCTGAGCTTAGTGGTAATAATTTGGAAATTCCTTCGTCAGGAGGATGTGGCATCACATTCTTCTAAGCTACCAAATCCCAAATGTAGTTCAGTGGTTCTTTCTGTTTCTTTAACAAAGTATTCTTATTTTTATAGTGTTCTCTGTAAAAAATTTTACAAGGATCTTAATTATATGAAACTTTTCCTCATGCTGCAATATCTAGAGAATATTTATTCATTCAACTGATAAACAAGTAACATTAAGGAATGAAAAAATGTTATTTGTCTTGTTTCTTCTACTAGGTTAAAGCAATGGAGCTACAAGAGTTTGTACTAATGAAAGAACTTCGCTCATGTATTCTAAAAAATTAAATAAATGCCTTTCCCATCACTGTGAATCTCAGACTGTCAAAAAGTCATACTTAACAATTATGAGATCAGCAAATATACCTCAGCTACTTTGCTTACCATCTTTGTTTTAATCTTTTATGACAGAGTATTCACATATTTTGGCACAACTAAAAAAAAATATATTAGGGAGAAAAGGTTAGTCATAATACAATAATGGCAGTAGGTTGTACTATTAGAAATGACCTCATCATAACTACCAAATTTTTTCATTTACAAGACCAAATGTATATATGAATGTCAGAATTTTTCTCTAAAATGAAAAAGAGAAATAATTCTAGATCTTTCCATCTTTCCTTGTAAGTCAACCTTTTGAGACTGATGGTCATTCTCATAGTCTCTGAATTTTTTGCTAATTAGTCAACGTCTTCTGTGAACTGGTGAGATTTCAACAACTCCAACAGATTCAGAACAAGCTACCTCACATACCTCATGGATTATACTTTTTTTTAAGTGTCAGAATTTACATTCACCTTTTTCACCTCTGGTTCAGGTCAGACTGTCTGCCCTCTCCTCCAGTTCTTCCCCATCCAGGATCATTTAGTTCATTACTCTTCCCTAGGTAGAAGAACTTGCACCTGCCTTCAGTGGAGTGAAACCTGTGTGTGACAGTCACTTTGAGTTTGAAATCTGTTCCCCAATCTGCTTACAGCCAGACGGAGCCTCGCGTTCTCTGTAGATGTCATTAGCAAGCTCTTGATTCCATTTTCCAGACTGTCAGTAGAACTACTGTATTATTCAGGACCTATTGGACCTAAACAGATGTATTTGCTGCATCCTTCTGTTTTAGGAGCGAGTCATTGATAATCACTCTCTTAGTACAGGTTTCTGCTCAGTTTTCTGTTTCTGTTATCTAATCCATGTTTCCACAGTCAGCTTGTGAGATGTCTTGTAAAGCAATGTCCAAAGCCTTACTGAAGTCAAAACATATATTTGCTGCTTCTCCTTTACCTACAAGGCCTGTTACCCTCTCCTGTGAAGAAAGTAGAGAGGCTAAACATGATTTATTCTTGAAAATTTGATTTTGTCTGCTTGCTGTGTTTTCATCTGGGTGCTTTCTTTTTTTTAATTATTATTTGTTTCCCTGTTTACTAAAGAATTAAAATTAAGCTGCCTAAGTCTTTACGAAAGGCTTTTCCTTTTCTCCATTTTTAAGGTAGGACTATATTTCTACTTTTCCTTTCCTTCAGAACCTCATCCATTGCTCATGAACTCTCAAAGTGAATTTCATTGATACTAAAAAGTTTGAAAACTTGTTACTTTTCACTCGCTCCCCAGATCACTACTTTTTTTTTAAGATCTTGTTGTAAGTGTATAGAATTCTCCTTTTACCTTTTTTGTCTTTTTCTTCTTTCTTCTCTTTAGTGTCAATAGATTATTTATTCCTTGCAAATCAAGTTTGGGCTATAGCACTGTAAAAAAAACTTGGGGTATACATCCAAGGCACTACTCACTACACCAGACTTGGTCCTGGTTCCACAGGACAGGAAGAGTGGCAAAACCAGGAGGCATACTTTGAAACATACGTATATACAGTTTACAGAGAAATAATGTATTATTAATGCTCCAGAAATTAAAAAAAAAAAATCATAATTGCTATAAGACGTAAAATTGTGTTTTATTAATGGCATTGGCAACACTTCTACCAAGGCTATAAAAACTTTCTTATTATTACATATACTTAGCTTATAGATTTGCTAAAAGTAGTTGTTTAAGATGAAATTTGGACATACCTTCAAGCTGTAAAATTTGGGTTTTCATTTTATCCAAACTAGTCCTAGTAGTCCTAATTCCATCCTAGAGAAGTATAATTTATTTAGCCATGTAAAAAGTTTCTAGCAAACTTTTCTGACAACAGCACACTCAAACCTGAAATTGAGAGAGGTGTATTTCTAGGGCCATGGATATACCTTTTGCCATCCATCTGAAAATGTCTCCTATTTAAAAGTGGAATCTTAGCATTCTCATATGTTCAGTAGAGTTTTCTTCAATTTTCCATTTTCCATTGATCTTTTTCAAAGATTTCCTCTTCACTGGAGCATGCACAGCACTTCAAGGACCAGTCTGTGAATTCCTGTAGGTGACTGTTCATGTTCTATCCCACCTCCTACGAGTGCTGGTCTGACTTAATAATTCACTAATGTCACAAAGATGTTATGAAAGCCTCTTATCCTAGTCTTCAAAGAGAACACAGGGTTTTTCTTGCAGTTTTGTGGAAAGTTTGAGTTGGCTCTGGATAATGAAGCAATTTTTGTTTAGCTAGCCATTTTAATTTCTACAACTTTTCTATAGATATATGTCTATACATTGGTTCCTCACCTTCTCTCTTGTTTAGTCATACCTCAAGAAATAATTTTACACATGTTCCTCTTGGATAACATCACATTTTCAGAAGTGATTCATCTATCATGTTGTAGGCATCATCTTTAGGTTGAAAAGAACCACACCCAATAGAAACTCTCTTTTTCATTCCATCTCTTCATTGACCATAAAAGAAGTCAAGAAAGCTTATCTTAGATGTAAGAACCTATAGTCTACACATTTGTAGCTAGGTGTCTCACTCCCTGAGGGGCTAATAAGGAAAAAAAATATATGTGAAAGTCATATTTTAATCTGATAGACAAAGACGTATAGAATTAAGATAATAAAAATATTTATTGTGCCTATTTAGCATAAATTAAAATTTTCCTTACCAGTGGCAGCACTTACTGCCACGGGAAAAAGCTTCACTGATGTAGAGGTCAGAGAGGGAATCAGTAACAAACAGTTTTAACAGTGAGACCTTTATTTTTCTGAACGTGCCACAGGTTGGAGTTTGTTTATTATATTTCTAATAATGTCATCATATTTATCATTAAAATTTTGAAGGTATGGTAAGGTTAGGCAATGCTTTAAAGAAGCTTTAATAGTTAGGAATTCTTCACCAGCACTTCAGAATGCTTTAGATCTAACTATGACATTGCAAGCAGCCAAATATGTTAGTGATAAAATATAGTCAGGACTCAAATGAATAAATGAATAATTGCTTTTGCAGAATAAAAATAGTTTCTGACTCTGCAGACATTGGCTTTTATAAATACAGCTGCCACCTAGGATAAAGCTGATATTGCCTTTCAATGTGTGGCCTTATTAAATAGAGATCTCGCTATAGGTCTTACTATAGCACCTGGGATATAAGTGACTTGTTACCAGAATCACTCAGGGTGCATTGGTTTTCTTTTCTTTAGAGTTGTGGGCTGGGAGCTCTTTTTTCAGAATGACCTACTGATTTCAAATGGCTATTTGACATGTGTTGTTCATTAACATTTCATATCTTCATTGATAAGGGAGATAAATAGCTCTCTGGACTAGTAATTGCCTATGGACTTCAATGCCTTCAGATGGAAGGGTCCAATACACTACTGGCTGAGCAGATTAGAATCTCTTTGAAGGTTTTTGGGTAAGTAGGGATCCCTAAATGATGTAAGCCTAAGGTTAGCTCTACAAAGGGGCATCATGTTAATCTTTGCAATGTAAGCCTCTGGGTTTCTGGCATTCAAGGCGGCATCCAGACTCCGCACTAGATGCTTTTGTTACTTGGGTGATGCCTGAAGAAAGTTTGGTGCCTTACACCGGGGATCATAAAAACAAACACATCTAA
This sequence comes from Phaethon lepturus, assembly GCF_000687285.1. Classification (NCBI taxonomy): domain Eukaryota; kingdom Metazoa; phylum Chordata; class Aves; order Phaethontiformes; family Phaethontidae; genus Phaethon; species Phaethon lepturus. The sequence continues at coordinate 109,886 of NW_010509816.1, forward strand.
GAGATCCTGAAAGCTGGCTAGTGCAAAAGGTTGAAAAGGAGTGCCTTATTGCATTACTCAGGGCAAAGGAGAACCTTCCTTTGCTCATTCTGTTGGCCATAGTTCAAAACCTTCCTCAGCGGAGTTCCTTCCTCACTTCTTTTAAACCTGGAGGAAGTAGGGTGAGAGTGCTTCTTTTAAAGAAGTGAAAACTGAATAGCTTCAACAAATACCCTGAACATGGGAAACCTGGGTTTGATTTCTCTCTCTGCTTACAAATTTTTAAATTTTCTTCCCCCATCTTCCTGAAAAGTGTTCTACTTGCCAGATCATTAGTCTCAGATGTCTTACGAAGGCATTGCATTCTGTGTACTTTGTGTCCTCCTGGTAAAGAGCAGAAAACACTGCAGAAGAAAAGCAGCTCCCTGGGCCACAGGAGTGGCTAGGGCACAGCTCACAGGGCTGAGACAGCTGGATCCTGGCTGAGCTCTAGCTACCTACCAGAATAAGTAACACAGCCACCGAATTTTACAAACACAGTAAATACTTGCATGTTATGGGTGTTATGGGAGATGGTTTCAAGCAGATGAGCTGCCACGATAGTTCTCTCAACAAAAGAGTGCTGTCTCTTGTTTAGCAAAGAGATAGCCAACTATTGTCTGTTCTCTGTTTTCCTCTTTTTTCATTCCCTTCAACATCTTACTATTTCATTAAGCCAGTTGATTCATCATTTGAGAGTGGAGAAGTACAGCTCAGTGAGCACCCAGGCAGTTTAATTTAATTTTCTCAGGTTTTTAGATGGGGGCTCAATTTGATGTGACCCTTTGAAATTGAACCCAGCCCTTGCTGTTGCTAATCAAATCCTGGCAGACTGTTACATCAGCGAGAAGAGTTTTAAATTGTGGTAACATTAGTTTGTAGAAAAGTTTATTTTGTTAGAGCTGATGTGATAATGAACCTTCTCTTTATCCATTTCAGCAGATAGAAAATTTGATCTTGGATATAAACAGCTTTGTAGTGAGGAAAAAAAATAAGTCTACTTCTTTATTTATTTATAGCAAAGTAGTTTCAGTAGGAGAAGGACAAAAGATGGATCGTTTGACTTTCAGGCACTAGGATTTTGCTTGCACTTTCTAGTGGGGTTTTTGGGGGGTTTTGTATTTATTTAGTGCTATTTTACATTTGAAAAATTAAAAATTTATTTTTTTTCTCTTACCCAGGTATTCTTGTCTGTTTCTGTGTGGAAGAGTCTTCTTCTTTCGTTCAATCATTTGGATAGAAAGTTGATGACATATCCCTTATGATTTTTCTCAATACTTTGCTGCATTCATCAGAATGTGCATAATTTTGACTGCAATGAATGTAATGTACCTACTTCATAGGAAAGTACGCTTCAGTTCTCTAGTGGGGCAGAACTTGTGCTGAAGACGAAAACAAGTTGACACACAATTAAAGAGCTGTACACTTCAAACAGGGATCAAATATTACTTTCAAATGTATATGTTTAACCCATGGAACTGATATTTCACCAAGTCACAGACACTATATATACTATGGATGATAATTTAACAGATGAAATTTTTTGTAATATTAGTTATTGATTTTAGTGGTGCAACGTGTAGCTTTGTTAACTGATTCAAATAACATTCATTAGTCTTCAAGTATAATTCTGGGAAAGTAAAAATTTTGCATGGGCTTTCCAAATTGTTTTCTGTTCTTTCACTTTTTCTCAACTGGCAAAATGTACTTTAAGGGTTTCATTTTTCTCTGAACTATGAATCTCCTGCCCAAGGCAAAAACCAATAGAAGTGTGGTAAAATCCAGTATAACAAGTCTTAGTTTCTTTGATAATGGCAAATTTTATCTGGTCAAGAAACCTATTCTGGGAAATGTTCCCTGTGATTCTCACTGAAGCTTAAACTGATAAAACCAAAAACAGAAACAGAAAAATGCTTTGTATTGATTTGCTATTTACAGTCTTGAGAATTACAGTATCACACATTGTTCAAAGGGGACTAGATACAGCATAAGCTCAGTGGAGAAACCATAGTATAATCAGGATTTAATGTAGACTTCAGTTAAGCTCAAACCAGCAACTCATTGAACAGAACTTGTTCTGCAAAAAAATTCCAATGTTTCTTTAGAAGATGACTCTATATTAATGATGATCCATTATTAATGGTACAATTAATGACACAACTCAATGTCATCAGGGGTTTTCTATCTCAGAGCTCTATTTCTGTTTCCAGAGATTTGCAGCGGCAAATCTTGCTGTTTCTATTATTTAGCTTATTTTCTATTTGTTTTTACACATGTTTCACTGAAAATATAAGACAAATATAATTTTATATGAAAATGTATTAAAGAATGTATTCTAACTTGATATACATAAGGAAAAAAATAACCAGGACAATGTCAACTACTTTAGCGGTTCTCTTTTATTTAAAACTCTCTGTCACTGTTCTTAATTATTAGTCATATTACTACTTTAATAACAGTGTGCTGTATTCATATATTTGTTCCACTGAAAACAATTTCTGATACTGTACTAACTTAAAATTAAACACAAACAATACAAATACCTTCATCTACTATGAAATTCTGTTACCTCAATAACCTGCCATCTGTTATCAAAAACTTGGGTTTATTAACACTTTAGTAATGGAAATAGATGATTCATTAGTCTCCAAGCATTTATGGAAGAGCCCCTTCCTTAAGACTACTAGACTTAAAAATTAGTGAGAGGCTTCTATAACATTGATCCCTCTCTCTGGATAGCAGGAAAATCTTAAAGAGCTCCAAGCTAGTCTATGTATAAGGCAGAAGATAAGATGGAAATGGCAAAGAAAAATGTGGTACACAAAATTCCAGCTTCTGTAGCTGCCTTTTCCCTCTGAACCTGCTTTTACTATGAAGAAATTTGGGTGCTGGACATTTGGCCCACCATTTCAATGTTCCAGTTTTGCAAACCATGTCTCAGATTAAGGACTGAATTTTTTACTTCATAAATCCTTTTTTTTTCCCAAGGCAGAATGCAAGACTATAGATTAAAATACTTAAAAAAAAAAAAAGTGTTTTGGTGTAGTGTTTTATAAAATGTTAATGAGGGGAAAAAATCTGAAAACATTCACCTTTACTTTTCCTACAGTTTTATCTTTTTTGATCACCAAAGGTAATTGTTATTACAACCATTAACAATGCATGCATTCTACAGGCCTTCCAGAACTATACATTTGAAGTCGGTGGTAGATCAAGAACAGATTTTTAATTTCTGAAATAAAAAAGCATTAATGAATAACTATGTTTTCATTGTTTGTAATATCAAACAAGGAAAGAGAGAAAATTCATTTTGCATTAGAAAAAATTTTCTGGGAGACCAGAAGAAAAATGTTAATAGTAAGCAATATATTTGTTTGTTTAAAATAGAACATTTTGAGGTTTTAGCTTATATTTTTTCTTCAATGTAACAAAAAATAAAGTAAATGAACTTCAGTTTTGAACTGAAAAATTAAAGCAATTTCAGAAAGCATTAGTTTTCAGACAGACCTTTAAAAAGCCTTGCATCAAACAAATTTGCAACTGAGAAGAAATTATTAAATATTTCAACACGAAAAGAAAAAAAAAGGAGTATTTACAATGACACTCCAGAATGAAAGTCTAATTTGTTGGTGGTGGTCTACACATCATCTCTCCAACAGACTTGTGCTTTACTAGTTTCCGACAGAATTCTTGGAATTATTTTGTTCAGCCACATAGAAACAGTGATTGGTCTCATCTGAAATTTATGAGGTGAGATGCAGAGTGATCTGCTGTGGATTGCCCCCTCTATTTGTTCTAACATGTTATGGTTTGCTACCAATTTACTCACTGCAACTGCATGTCTTAAATGACTTTCTGATTAAGAAGAGAAACTCAAGGTAGATCTAAACTGCACGCGTAGCTCCAGGTTGAGCCAACCATAGCTTCAGGACTATTCTTACAACTAATGTCCCCAGGTGAAGTTACCACTCTCTTTGCTTGAGATCTCAAAAGCCTTCATGAAGTGCAAATGTGATCAGATTTCTGGGATGGCCCAGACTGTGGATCTTGGCACACTTTGTGTGGATTGATGGCTTTATGTGACCAGTTTAGACTCTCACTTGCCTGTGCAAGATCTCTGTTATGCCTTAGCAGACTAAGGCTAACTTCCGGTTTCCAACAGTGGAACTGAGGGGCACATTCAAAAACCTAATTGCCAGCCTGTCCTGGTTTTGGCCAGGATGAAGTAAATTTTATACCTAACAGTTGGTATAGTGCTGTGCTTTGGATGATATTATTGTTATTGTTGTTATTATTATTATTATTTCCTCTTCCTTGCTGTCCTATTAAACTATTTTTATCTCAACCCATGACGTTTTTTTTTCTGATTCGCTCCCCATCCCACCTGGTAACTTTCTTTCTTAATTGACAGGAGTAGCGCACAGTGCCTAGAGCCCCAGCTGAACACATCTCAGCTATTTGCCTTAGTCAGGTGCTAGGAATCCATGTCTCCTGCAAACTTTCAATTTGTGCTGAGAATTCATAGTATTTCCTACAAGGAGAACAGAAAAAGACAGGTTTCTGCTGCAGACAACTGCATGTCTCCTCTTTGCTACAGCAACTGTAGAACCTCATGTAAATTTTGTAAATAACTTCTGACAAAAGGGTATCTGTTGCTATTTTGTGCTCCAGTCAGACGAATGGTCTCTAATGTTATCCACAGCCACTCCATGTTAATTGCATGTGTAGAACACTACACATTTATTCAATTGTTTTCTTTATAGCAGCCAGAAATTCTGCTCACCTGGAAAATTCTGCTCACTGCTGGGTAAAAAACTTGCTGGACAGCCAAGTCCAGAGAGTTTGGTGAAAGGAGTTAAATCCAGTTGGTGGCCGGTCACAAGCGGTGTTCCCCAGGACTCAGTTTTGGGGCTGATCTTGTTTAATATCTTTATTGACGATCTAGATGAGGGGATCGAGTGCTCCCTCAGTAAGTCTGCAGATGACACCAAGCTAGGCAGGAGTGTTGATCTGCTTGACAGTAGGAAGGCTCTGCAGAGGGATCTGGATAGGCTGGATTGATGAGCAGAGGTCAACTGTATGAGGTTTAACAAGGCCAAGTGCCGGGCCCTGCACTTGGGTCACAACAACCCCATGCAACGCTACAGGCTTGGGGAGGAGTGGCTGGAGAGCTGCCTGGTGGAAAAGGACCTGGGGGTGCCGGTTGACAGCCGGCTGAACATGAGCCGGCAGTGTGCCCAGGTGGCCAAGAAGGCCAACAGCATCCTGGCCTGTATCAGAAATAGTGTGGCCAGAAGGAGTAAGGAAGTGATTGTGCCTCTGTACCCGGCGCTGGTGAGGCCACAACTTGAATACTGTGTTCAGTTTTGGGCCCCTCACTACAAGAAGGACATTGAGTTGCTGGAGTGTGTCCAGAGAAGGGCAACGAAGCTGGTGAGGGATCTGGAGAACAAGTCTTACGAGAAGCGGCTGAGGGAACTGGGCTTGTTCAGTCTGGAGAAGAGGAGGCTGAGGGGAGACCTTCAGTTGTAGACTGCTCTCTACAACTACCTGAAAAGGGGGTTGTGGTGAGGTGGGTGTTGGGCTCTTCTCCCAAATAGTGATAGAACAAGAGGAAATGGCCTCAAGTTATGCCAGGGGAGGTTTAGACTAGATATTAGGAAAAATTTCTTTCCTAAAAGAGTGGTCAAGCATTAGAAGAGGCTGCCCAGGGAGGTGGTAGAGTCACGATCACTGGAAGTATTCAAAAATCATGTGGACACGGCAGTTCAGAACATGGTTTGATGGGCGTGGTGGTGTTGGGTTGACGATTGGACTTGATGATCTTGAAGGTCATTTCCAACCTTAACAATTTTGTGATTCTATGATTTTTAAAAATATACTAAAGTCATTCTATGACACTATAGTGAGATATGTAGTTTGTGCAATCTCATTTTTCAATCAATGAGATTTAAGACTAAACATTTCAACTTGCTTAAAATGCATGGAAATTGTCACAGAATCACAGAATGTGACTGCTTTGTGAATGCTTTGTTTCCAGGCTGACGCTGCACTGTAACATTCATGCAACATATAATCAACAAAGCGTTTTAGATCTCAGATTGCATTATTTGTATGAGTTTGGAGCTTAACTAGCCTTGTGTCATAAGACAAACACAGGACTATTTTTCACAGCTCTCTAAAAAAGACTTTATGTGAATGGCAAATCAGCTGCACAAAGACAATGAGCACCAGAACTTATCAGAAACTTTAAAATCCAGAAATTAATTACAGCTCAGATCTCGTAATGTTGAGAAAGGACAGTGTTATAAAGGAATGGAAAAATAATTTAACTTGCACTGTTAGAGTGACTGTTTACGTTCAGAATGTCTTTATTTCTGTACAAAATTACAGTACACAGTCTTCAGCCAACAGATTAGCCCAGTGTGTTGGCAGGGAGACACATATACTAAAAAATGGCACCTGTAGATGATCAGTAATTTGATATTAATTCCTTTCCAATCCCAAACCTGTCATGATGCTTATAGATTTTAAGCATCTCTTTTTGCTAGAGAAACAAACCAGTGTTTTCAGTTTTGTTTTACTTTGTTTTTATATAAATTGATTTTTAAAATAGCATTGTAATATTGGATTGATGCTTGCACTAAAAATATATTCCACAACTTGTTGTGAAAAAGGACTTAAATGCTCCTTTAACTGGATTTGAAGACTTTTTTTTTTGTCTATAACACAGCGAAGACTGTGTTCCTTTCTTTCACTGACTATGAAAATAGAAAATGTTCAGTTAGTATCAGTTACAAATACTGATTTATTAATTTAGAAATCAAAATTATTTTAACCAAAACCTTAGATCAGATCATCAGTTAGTCTGAATTTTCAAAGCTCCACTGATTGCAAGAATCTTGCCAGACCTCTATCAGCTACCTGTCGGAGCAGGTCCAGAGGAGTACCACAAAAATGATCAGAGGGATGGAACACGTCTCCTATGAAGAAAGGCTGAGAGACTTGAAACTTTAAGGGCTAAATTTGATGGGAGATTGCATTTTTTCAAACCATTCTTGCCTAACTATTACCAGGCTGGTGCCAGTGCCTTAACATTTTCATCAGGCTTCTGTGAGAAGGCTTTCAGAACACAGTTTGAATTTCTAAGATGGTTTCTTAGAAGATAATACAAATTAACTATTTTGTCTTTCACACGTTCTGAAGCATTTGTGTGCAGTAGTTTTCTTGGTATAAAAGAAGCTTAGGAAGGAACAAGAAACTCCATTTGCATTACTGGTAAAGACACAATATGTTTTCTGGTTCCTTCAGAGGATTGACAAGACTATTTCAGAAGAACACAAGATTGGTCAGACCAACCAACCATCCTCACAGTATACGTATTATTTCTGACAGTAGTCAGTAGCAGATGCTTAGGAAAGAATATATGAACATCACAAGGTTTATAGTGAATGTTATCCAGAATATTCTGCCAGCCTCCCACAAATACACTACTCAGGAATTTCCTCAGCTAGAGGGTAGGTGTTCCTCACCTCGTGAGAACATAATTTTATTTTCTGAGGACCTTGTTTTTGAACACATAAAAAGTTTGGCTGACACATATCCACATACCCTATGTCAAGAAAATTTAAACATTTTTAAATGGTATGTGAAGAAGTAGGTATTACATCTTTTTTTATTTTAGACCTGGTAACCCTACTGTGATTGCAAGGTCACTCATCACTGCAAACATCTCTATTACATCATTCCTCGGCAACTAGTTCTAGTTCCCTAGGATGAGGAGTCCTAATCTATGCGATCCTTCCTCATAAGGAAACAACCTTGCACGTTTGATTTCTTTGATCACCTTCCACTGACCCCTCTCCACTTCTGCTATATTCCTCAGATATGGAGTATCAGAACTGTACATGTTCAGGACATGAGAGAACTATGGTTTTATGCAATTAGACAGTGATATTTTATGCTTTGCTTCTTACTCCTTTCCAGTAGTTCCTAACATTTAATTTGCTTTTTCCCAACTGCTGCTGAACATTGAGCTAGCATTTTCATAAAACAATCTAGTTCCTAAGTTCATAGGGTATGCAGAATTTAAGACTGTTTATTTCCATGTTCATCAACTTAAACTTGTCTACGCTAAATTTTATTTATTATTTACACTAAATTTTATTTATTATTTACTCCTTATCCTCTACTACTACTATGCTAATACCAATGATGCTTTTGTTGAGTCTAGTTAATTGCCTCAGCTGTGCAAGTTAGAGATGCAGTTGCTAAGAAGAATAATAGCCTAAAACGAAGACTGCTATAAAATCAAATGTTGACTTCTCAGAAACACGTCTGATTTTATTAGATACATATAGACAATATATTCACATATCCGACCTGTTCATTATTTTACTACTCATCCTGCTTCCTGATTCTATTTCTTTTAAATATCCACAGATGTTACAAGTATAAACCAAGGACATACAAAATACAAAATAAAGACATAAAAATGATGTTTCATGTTTCAAATAAATATAAGACTGTGAAAGAGGTGTTCTGCATACCACTACCAGACTTGGATATTTATTCTACAGTTTCACAGATTTACTAAGAAGTTACATCTGGGTTAATTTTTCTGTGTGACATCTCGTTTCTATGGCTCAGAGCTTATGTGTAGAGATTATCAAATGTCAAATGCAAATGTAAAATGGATCCACGCTGTACAAAATAGTCTCTTACTGCTATTGAGCTGACTATTCCCTTTAAATGTTAATGAAACTGTTGTAATTACTGAAATACCAAAACAGCCTAGGAGCTGGCAATCACAGCTGTAGCCCATTACTCGTAAATTACTGGCACAGGCACTATGTTGGCAGAAAGAGTCGTACAAGAGCTTGTTCATCATGTTTCCTTTTTAAGTAAGGGATGGAGACCACATCTAAAGAGCACACAGAGAAAACTGAAGGACTTTCTTTTTCTTCTAAAAAGGTATAAATTATCCTCAACCAGGCTCCCCATCTTCCCCGCTTCCCTTTTTTTTTCCTGAGAGACACAGAATCCAGTTTATATCATAAAAACTATTGAACATACAGTAAAAGAAAATAAGCCTCTCTCAAATTCTTTTTTTAATAAAGATCCCCTTATTACATTTCAATCTGAACTTTATAATTATGCTTTTCTTTTTTTTTCTTTTTTTTTTTTAAACAGGAAAACTGACTATGTTCAAAAGCTGACAGGCAGGATGGGAGGAAAGTGAGTTAAATAATGGGGGGAGGGGGTAACTGTTACATTTTTTCTGTGATATTTTTTCAGCCAGCAAGCCTGTGGCACAGATGCAGTGAAAAGGAAAATAAAGTACTTGAGTGGAGTAAGTAACCTCAAGACAAAAAATGTCTAAGGGCTATGCAAGCATAACTAGGCAGTAAAGAAACAGTGATATCTATACTAAAGAAGGCTGGTGACACCTTGATTCTTTGATCTGTGAACTGTGTGACAGGCTTGCAAACGGATAGTTTATTATCTAGGAGGTGAATAGCAAAGTCCTACAGCGTTTCACAGGGTTAATATGTATAAAACAGTCATTTAGATGTGCGCCAGGAATAGAGCGTGGGAGGAGTTTGCTTCAGCATGCAAGGAAGTTGTACGTGCATCTGTGTCTATATGTATGTCTATGCGTATGCGCTTGTGTGGAGCACTGCGCAGTACCCGGCTGGTCACAACAGCTGCAACTGGAAAGATCTGTACCGAAGCTGACCATGGAATTTCCAAATCCTCTTAATTCACCTTCTGATGACATTGAAGGTGGCCCAAGCCTGATCGGGACCTTGTTCTTATTTTCACGGAGGATCGCTATCATTACACTCCATCTAAATTCAGGAATAAGCATCTCATGACGCCATGCTCCACTGCATCGGGACTGTATGAGCAAGGCGGTCTTGCAGAGAGGGAGAAACAGAGAAAGGGAGAGACTTCCCAGGCTGAGAAGAAAAAGAGACGCGATCAGTTTTTTTTGTCTGTGGGTTGATTTTTTTTTTTTTTTTTTTTTTAAGAAATCTGCAGCTTGAAGGTATTGGAGTAATATTTCTGTAAGCCTTGCCTCAACAGCAATAAATTTATTTGCACCAACAGCAGAGCCAGATAATTCCGCTGTTGTTGTTACAGGAATCTGTTGTTTCATGGATCACATAGGGAATTCCAAAGAGCAACAACCTTCATGTTACCTGACATTATATGAGATTAGTCATCCAAGGCAAATAACTCATCTTTGAAAGGAGCTTACATCTCACCTAAGCTTATTTAAGTGGGCAGTCTTTCCTCAGGTGCAGACACTTGATTTCTTTTCTTTCAGTAATTTTTGAAAGTATGTTTGGCATGCAATGTACTATTGATATGTGGTATTTTAATTTAGTTATTTTTTCTGTTTTTTTAAGAGGTTTCTTTTTCACATTTACTTGTGTCTAACAAACTGAAAAACGATATTATTGATTCAGGGATAGCAATGCCCTTTGAAAGCATGTTGGTATGTGATGAGTACAGGGAAACTACCTGGATTTTTCCATCATCATTACTCCACACCCATGTAATCAGGAACAGTCAAAAACCAGTCATGGTAATATTTGGAGATAAAAGTGACAAAAATATTGCTCAGATAAACATTAGCATGATAAAGCCTTAGGGGCTTGTTTTTTTCAAATGATGTAATTCCTGAAGCAAAAAGAAAGGGTTAATTGAAATGAACAGTTACAACTGGATATAAAGAAATTTTGTAAAGAATAATACATTTACAATGGAAATCAAGGGAAAAAAGATCTTGTACATTAGCTGCATGAAAATAAAACTGTGAAATACTCAAACTTACATTATTGAAAATAATTAAATGATTAAATATTTGAAATGAGAAAAAAAGTAGAATGACAAATTTGCTTGCCTGATATGGTAATAAATTTTACTGCAAGTCAATTTCCTCATTCCACCTTAGAAGTACAATATAGCTCTGGCAAAGTAGCATCTTCACAGTCCTATGGATTGACATCACAAAGCCTTGGTCTTCTTTTGAAATCTATGGAACTGTGATAAATCTTCCTCACTCTGTATTCTAAAAGATGAAAGGATTAAAGAAAGATTTTCAAGAGTGGCATATTACCTCCTTTACACTATTTAGACATGAAAGGTTTGCATTATGGTGGGCTAGCAGTTAGCAGTTTTTCTTGCAATTAATAATTAAATAAAATTTATAGCAACAGGAAAATAGTGTTACACTATAAAGATTTAAACAATGGAAAACTGTTTAAACCACTGGACTTGAAGAATTATAGGCTATAAGTATAAACAGTATGCATAAGAAAATCTTCCTTTAAGATGTATGTTTTCTTACTTGTACCCTATATCACCTCCAGAAAAAAACATAGAAAAACAAATATCCTAATAGAACTATCTTTGTTTCTCAATAAATAATGTCAAATGAGTTATAAAAGACAGCAACTGTCCTTCACAGATGCAGATCATGGTTTATCTGGCTGAGTTGCCATTCCCTAAGAAGGAAGTCTAAGATTAGTAGTGCTCTCCTTATAACTCCAGGAGTCTTCATTTGGATTCTCATGTAGAAAATTTTGGAATAAGTGGTCTCTGGGAACAACAGAAAAAAATAAGACCCAACTAGGGAGAGAGGCTGCTTGATGCAAAACAGTAAGTGTGTTTTGAGTTGCAAGGAGTGGTGGAAGAAAATTTATATTGTTTCTGTGATAAAACTGGACAGGTCAGGGATTCTTGCTTGCTTGGCCTCTTGTTTTTGAAGTTAACTAGGAAATATTTCATACATGCAGGCTTTCTGGATCATTCTACAAGGGGACAGAAACTATATGACTCCTGTAGATGTGAATGTTGATTCCCATCATGTCATCTGGCAATGAGTTCTCCTACTCATTTAATTTCCAAGGTCCACTTCAGCAACGTATGAGGACCTTACATATTCTTGGACCCCTAGGCTGAACACTATTTTCTGTCTCCAGGTTTATTGAAAGTAAAAATTCACAGTGAAGAAATAGGTTCACCATCATTATAAATATTTTGAATCTAGCCTTTCTTCATATTCTACTCTTGTATAGCTTTGTAAAAGGTTGGGTTTTTTTACTTCCCCCCCCCCCCGAATTCATAATTTAGTCTAATTCTTCTCATTTGGCACAAAGAATGGATGCTAGGACCTATCATCCTCCCTTATTTATCAGCATATCAGAGAATAAAATTTCAAGCAGAGACAATGAGTTGCTCATGGTAACCCCAAATCTTTTTCCATAGCAGAATACACTGGTTCCATTACCAAGAGATACTTTATACCTTCAGAAGTAGGCTAAAGTTAATCCAAGTTTAAGTATGACAGGGCTCAATAAAGCCACATCAAAGTTGTATGACAAATTCCTTTTATAAAGTCATTGAAAGTTACCATGAATTTTTGAGGTACTATTGCTCCCATAAAAAAATACACTAACAAATATGAAGCAGAATTTAATTACCGCATGTGAATATGTATGGAGGTATGATAATTATAACATATTGATTATAATATGTTTAATTTAACAGTCTATTATTAATGTCCCATAAAAAGAAACTTGAAAATTAAAGTACATGGCATTAAGAATGAGATTGTCAAAGATTCAACTATAACAATTTTAAGATATTTTAAATAGTCATATAAACTTGCTGTCTCCTTCAGACCTAGGCTTGCAAATAGAGGGACATATAACAAATCATCCTCTCACATAAGCCTATTGTTTTTCTTCCTAAACTGGTGACATCAGCCTCAGAAAAACAGGTTTACAGGGAGTTCAAAGGATTCCAAATAGGCATGAAGAAAATGTCTGAAGAGACTTCAAGGTCTGTATCAGGCCATGGAAATTAACTGATATTCCTTGATCTAAAAGTAAAGCCAAAACCATCCTCATACACTCAATATTAACACTCTGGTTCTTTATTATGCTCATGAACTACCCATACATATGAGAAAGCTGAGGTTTTTACCCAGATAATCAATTTGTTCCAGTCTATATCTTTATTTCAGCTGAAGAAACCTATTGTTAGCTGAAAGAGAAACTTTCGCAGTTGAAAAAACATGTAACATTTTAGTAAGCTAGATTTATGTCAGGTAGGTCATGAACCTTTATTGTATTCCTGTGGTAAATAACATAAACAAGCAGAAAAGCTGTTGACCACTTCACTTGTAGTGAACTGGGTCCCCTATTTCAGTTTGAAGGCAGATTAAATGAAGCAAAAAGAGGTAAGCTTGCATAATGTTGTAGACTCTACAACAAATTGATTTTTTCCACTGCTTTTGTTACCTCATGGAATTTCCACAATGTGAGGGCCAAACATAGTTCCAGTTGAGATTTTTCCTTCTATTTTAAGGAGAAATTATACACTTACCACAAGAAGTCTTGCACTTATCCAAAGTCTAAAGAATTAACTGGGTAAACACTTTGCTAAATTGAAAAAATACATGTTTTTCTGCTTATATTTGTTGTTCATTTGTTTGCAGTAGAATTTTGCCATCTTCCAACTAACTGAGTAGGTGGTTTATATAGATTTCTCTTGAACAGATTGCACTTCTCAAAGGATTATCTGTTTCATACCTGAAAGTATTACACAACGGCTTATAATTAAGGGCACAATTTGTGAAGCTAGGCCAGCAAAACCTTTTAAATCCCTGGCATCTGCAGGCTTGTGTGTCATATTTTCTTCAGTATTGTGGGCAGTAACTACAACCTAACCTTGCTTGTTGGACTTTCTTAGATTATTTAGAGCTATCTCAGGTGTCTAGTTCTTGCTGTGCTATTTGCAGTAGAATCATATTCTCAGGACATATCTATATTGCAATCAGAAGTGTGAAACATCCATACATAAGCACATATGGTGGCTTTTCCCTAGCTGGCTCGAATACCAAGAGAAATGCTGCAGCATTTCAGAAGTGACTGTATTTGTTCTCCTGAGCCACTGGGTATTTAAATGACAGTCTTGCCTTTTTTACCTACGAGTTGTATTTGATTTAGAATAACTGAATGTATGTGGATTTTGAACATACATGCTGTAGTTGCACTTGCACTTTATTATGGCTTTAACTTGAGTTAAACAATCACTGGAAATATGCACCTCCAACTGTCAGTTCATCCTATCCAGAAATATAGGACACAAAGAATGAAACACCATCTGCAACACTTTTTTCCTCCAGTGACTGTAAGGTGAAGATGATTAGCATAGATTATTAGCTTGGACCAGCTGTCTTACTTTCAGCTGGAGAAAGTTAGATAAGGTGAATTTCATCCTGAATGATTAGTTTATTTTGTTGCTGAGCTGAGTATTGAAGGTAATAAGGCTATTTAGAAAAATTCTGCTTCCCACTGGACAGATGGGAATAATCTTGCTTTCATCACTACTGTCCCCACTTTCTTACTGTCTCCAGTGTCCTCAAGTGGAGCCATGACTTGAGTTCATGCATCCAACACACAAAAAGAAAAGTTCACAGAATCATTAAGGTTGGAAAAG
>NW_010509817.1:0-3651 GCF_000687285.1 Phaethon lepturus
AGGTCTTTTCCAGCCTTAATGACTCTGTGATGCTATAATATTCAGCCCTGCTTCTCTTGCACCCACCCACCAGCCAGAGGGAAGAAACACCTCCCCATCCCCTCCACCGAAATGGTGCGGTGGGATGTGAAGGCTTCACGTAGACCCCAGGACTGACAAGGTGAGAGTAGCTCAAACCATCTTCCAGCTCTAAGGATGCTTCCAGCAGGCAGGTCAAAGGGAATGGCACATGTGGGCTCAGGATCAAAACAGGGGCCCGCCTCCACCAGCGCTGCCTGGAGGTGACAGCAATGCTCCTCCAAACACCCAGCAAGCGATCCCACCCTGACCCACACCCTCCTTTCCACCCACCACACCCCTACAGACGCAGGCCCTGCTCCCACACCTATGAGAGGGGGATAAGTTCTCTGTCGCTGGCTTGAGTCCATGTTTTCTCTGGTTTTGGCCATGCTTGGGCATACCAGGTTTTTCCACCCTAGGAAGGAGGGAATGGGTGCATGCCCACCTGTGCCGTTTGCACCCTCATGGGGAGCCCACCTTTCATTTTTGTGCCGGAGCCGGGGTTACAGAGAAGCATTTGTATGCCTATTTATATCACCGAGTATTGGGTTGTGACTCGCTGTGTTTTGATACTGTGGATTTTTTTTTTTTAAGTTAAATATATTCTATTGCTGGACAGCTGGAATGAAACGCACAGTCTCTTTATGTAGCCTGGAGAGACCCCATCAGCTCTGGATCAAAATGGGTCTTCCTCCTCCCACCAGCTGGGTGGGGGAGAGCATCCAGTAGACACCATTCCACACCAGCATCACCTGGGGGGAGGAGGCAGGGGCCAGGGCGCAGCTTTCTTAAGGAATTAGCGATCCAGAGCCTTAGAGGGGAGCAGGGTGCTGGTGAGGAGCCTTACCCGCACCTCTGAAACAGGCGAGGGAGGGGGGAAAGCTGCCCTGCCGTTCCCCTGTGCACACACCAACCCTTCTCGCCTGGGTTTTCTTTGCATTTTTAACACTTCAAAAATGACTCCAGGCATATTGTCCCTGCTCCCCGTGCCCGGGGCTCGGCCACGCACGCCCCAGCGGAGCGGACCTCGGAGGTGGCAGAGCCGTCGCAGGGGAGCTTTCCCATGAAAGGCAGCTCTGCTGCAAGGGCTGACAGCCCGTCAAAACACCTCTGCAGGTTTTGACCGTCCATACGTCACGCTCGCCGCTCCTCCTGCGACGTGCAACGCCCCAAAGTGCCACTGCCTAAAGCCACCGCAGGTGGGGAAACACATGGCAGATCCCGGCTGGACTTGTCAGGGCTTCCCTTGGGCTTTTTTGGGACGAGCAGGGGTCTAAACTCTCTAAGCAATTGCTCATTCATATGAATGTCCACAACCGAGTAGTTTTGACGCCAAACACTGGCACACAGGCAGCCTCCAGGCTGCCAAGCGTCTCCGGCCCTGCTTGGGTGCCTCACCCCTGTAGAAGGCTCCTTGCAAACGCGGGTTTACTCAAGCAGCTCGTCCAACACCAACCGTCCCCCGCGCAGGAGACCTCACGCTCGCCATCCCGGCCCCTCGGGAAGGCAAGGGCTGCAGCCATCGCCCCATCTCTTGCCCGGGCGGGGTTCACAGAAGATGGGTTTCAGCCGCCCCCGGGGTGCCTGCAGCCCCGCTGGGAAAGGGGAAGCCTCTTGCTCCATCAATGCCCCAAATCCTTGATATATAATATTATGACACTATTAGTACACCCATACAGACACACCATCACGTGGGAAATCCGCTAGAGAGATCTGGGATAATTACCTTGAAATGATGCCTTTAAAGTCCTGCTAATGCAATCATTTCAGAAGGGGAGGGAAAAAAATAAAAATAAAAAAAATTTCGCACAAAAGGAAAGTCGAAAACAGGAGCTTAGTGAAGGCAGATAAGCCATAGGGAAAGCCTCCATGCCTTATCCTCATCCAAGCACCATCACGAGAACAGGTCTTTCCCTCACCTGGAAGAACAAGTGTCCCCAGGAGTTTTTCAGCTCCGCGGGCTGTTGACAGCTACATCTCGGGGACGCTCTGGCATCAGCGGGCAGAAACCCAGGCGGTTTTCAGGTGGTTAAAAGAGGCAGAGAGGTGATGAGCACAGCCCGCAGCTTCTGCTGGCTCCTCAGATGGGCAGCAGCAGCACCAGCTCTGCTGGAGTAGACACCAAAATCCCCATTCTGAGAGCAGCCTTGAAGCCAGACAGCACCATCACCCAGAAAGCCAGGGAACGGGGTGACCAGTGGGTTCCTGGGGCACTTGCCCCACAATATGCTGACCCTTGCCAGGAGACAGCAGCTGGCAAACCTTGAGTGCCCGAAGAGCTGGAAATGCCCAACACAGCCCTGCTCTGCCCTTCTCCAGCATCCCCTGGGTGGGCAGGAGCCCGACCAGAGCTGCTCCTGCCGCCCAGCCCCAGCACACAGCCGAAGCCCACGGCCACCCTGCCCCAAGCCCCACGCCGCATGACTGGGCAGATCCCCTGCCCGCTCACCCACCTCCTCCACACCATGCAGCCCCAGGGGAGGCACACAGCCACCGCACACCTCCCACCCCCATTTCAGGTGCGAACTGGCTCACCCCCCACAGCCCAAGAGCAGGGCCTGCCCAGATGCCCTCACAGCACCATTACAGCCCCTGCTGTAGCACCCAACCAATGCAGCACAGCAATGGGGTGCCCAGAAAACTCCTCCTCCAGCAACCACCATGCAACAGGAAAAACTACCCTCCCTTTCATCCCCCTCCCCAAACCGAGCTCAGCTCCGTCAGAACTTTAAGATCACCAAGTCCAACCTAACCCATAGCCTGTCTCTAAATGATATCATTTAGATATCATTTAGAGATATATATTTAGAAAAATGTAATCTCGATTATAGTCTGTTCAAACTAGCCTGAGCAACCACTGAAAAAAAATAATATCCCTGCAAAGGAGAGTTATTGCAAGGTATACAAGTACTGTCTCAACATCTTTGGTCAAGCATCGGAACAGGCTGCCCAGGGAGGTGGTGGAGTCACCATCACTGGAAGCGTTCAAAAAACGTATAGGCGTGGTACTTCAGGCTATGGTTTAGTGGGCATGGTGGTGTTGGGGTGATGGTTGGGCTTGATTGGTGGTTGGACTTGATGACCTTAAAGGTCTTTTCCAACCTTAATGATTCTGTGATCTTCAAGTCATGCACTCCAAATACACGTTCAGGTGTCAATGCAGCTATGAGCAGGTAGCAACTGATCCTAGAAGCTAATATTACAATTACAGGCTACTTCGGAGCTTGTTTGCGAAGGAAAATCTCAGCCCTCTGGAAGAGGATGCGAGCTGCAAGCCAAGCAGGAGGGTGCGCTTGCGTCTAGGGCCCATTAAATGTGTCCCCAGAGGAAGTGAAGATGCAGCCAGAGCACCTGTGCACTAAAATATAGCATCACCCCCCACATCCCTAAGTACCTTTGGACTGAGTCTTGGGTCAACACACTTATTCACTCTGCCTCCGCTCCCTGCTCAGTCCTGCCTGCTGAGGTGGGCAAAGTGGGGGGACAAAACCACCCCCGGGCTGAGCCTGCCAGGAAAAGCTGAAATGCTACACCCTGCAGCAGGAGCCCACGGGCAGCGCTGGTGCCGGCAGGGGATCCCTCACCCAGCCT
>NW_010509818.1:0-22470 GCF_000687285.1 Phaethon lepturus
TATATAATAAAAGAAAAAATATAGTAATAGTAAACAAATTACAGTCTGAGCACACAGCAAGGTTTCAGCTCAGACAAAGTCTGGCAAAGTCATAAGTAACTGAAAAGATTTTGGTAATAATTCTTACACTGAGTGACCTCAAGTATAGAAACCATTGCTACCAAACATTATAACATTAATAATTTCTATCCAGGCTTGAAAAAGAACTTTAAGAGTTGAAATTTAAAAATGAATTGATTGTGTCTTGTGCCATCTGATAAAATTGTATCCTTGACAGCTGAGTTGTAACCTCAAATAAATACCAATCAAGACAGCAAATCAATAAAATGAACGAAAGTGATTACTCATGGTTATCATTCCTCAAAAACATGCATTCATGAAATACTATACCAGGAAAATTTAGTGGTAATTCCACTTTGGCTGAAAACTGGCTGACTTCATTATTCTCACAGATACTTGCTATGAGCTTATTAATTTTGAAGCCAATAACTTTAATGACTTCTCCTGTTGACAGGCAGCATTCGTTTCCAAACATTTCATAGATGGAGCCTGAAAAGAAATACAAAAGGAAAGAAAAGCGTTATTCAGCTTTTTCTCACTTTGTCAATTTTCTTTACCTCTTTGAATGAAAGCAAAAATACTTAAAATAATTTATATGAAATTATATTTATCCTGCAATAACCAACCTAATTTTCATTTTCTTCCTTAGTGTCACACAAAAATCCATCTTGTGACTTCAGTGATCTCTAGACTAGCTCTACTTGTACACTGTTCTTAGGTGCGTGCAAGGAGAAGAAGATCTGAAGAACCGGCATTTCCAAGTGGGACCAGAACGGAAGGACACAGGACATGGGATCACCCGGGTCATCAGGAGCTACCTCCTGAAATCAGCAGGCAGTGGAGCCTGGGCAGGAAAGGTCCCTCTGCACGGTACAGGGCATAGCATATCCCATAGGATCAACAGACTACAGCAGAAGGCAAAAAACCATAGATCCTAGAAGGTGCCTAGGGAGAGTCCAGGAGACGTCAAAGTGCAACCAGCATTTGAGTTTTCTGAAGTAACAGAAAACCTGAAGAAATTGGAAAGATGGCAAATTAACAGTGGTAATCCCTGCCCCATGCTGAAACGAGCCTACTGATTCTGACCCGGCAGGAAAAAATGCCTTTTTGTCTGTGATGTTCAGGAGTTTGAGAGCAGGAACAAGGCAATTTAACCAAGTGTTTCAGAGCTTCCTCAGCAAAACCTGGAACTGCAGTTTGCCTTGCCAAAAACACCCTCCCTTCTCCATTCTTGCTGTGGTCATTCTCTGCTGTTTCATAAGTGGGGGCAGTGGGGAAGAATAAAGCAAACCAAAACAAAAGCCAAGTTATGCAGAAGAAGGAAAATTCCTCCTGATCCCTGAAGATAAGTAGAAGCTTTGAGGCATGGGATTAATTAATTATATATATAGGCAATGCAGCAGACACATGCTGATTAAGTTTTCTTTCAGTTCCATTTGTAGACAGAATTACATTGAGCACAGAACATCAGATGTTCTTCTGATGCTGTGCAGTTCCTTCCAACAATTTACCGAGCTCTGACCTGAAGTGAGGTGGAAGTACTCTTTCTGGAATCCCATCTCAGAATTTCATTTCCCCCCTCGTGGTGAGAAAGCTTATTCTCATTTCCACTCCCAATCCATGGTGAGTGTATTCATTTGCTCTGCTACTAACACTGTCTGCTACTTAAAATACTTTTTTTTCTCATTTCCATTTCTTCCTTCCTCAAAGGGTTTGCAAGGTTAATTTTGCCCTTGTCTGGTCACATTTTTGACAAAAATCTAGAAGAAACAAATTCTCTTTATCTCCTCTGAGAAGACAGATTTTCCGTCCCACCATCCCTCTAATAGCCCTTTCTTGCCTCTTGTTCAGTTTAAAGTAGTATTTTCTTTTTCTTTTTTTTTTTTTTCTTTTTAACCAAGGTAACCAGAATGGTCTCAGGCAATGGGAGATATTTAAAACCTGACCTCAGGCTATACAGTAGCAATTAATAATTGAGATGGCCTGTACTGAAATATTGCCATTGCCTGCAGAACTCGCACAGAAAGTGACATTCTCTACTCCACAGCTCTCCTTGCAGTTGGGAGGGAGGGAAAGAATTTTTAAAATTTTTTTTTGCCAGGTGTTGTATCAGAATGCAACTATTAGCCAAGTGATTTTCATAATGCTCTCAGGATCAATGCCAGTCATGACCATAGCCTGGGCTAATAAGCATCCCTTCCTGAGTCTGGGATAGATTTATCAACTCTGCTCCAGCACTTGCAGGTGACAAGCACTTGGCTATCACCTCACTGGAAGTCACTGGGAGCCCACCCTGAGCATAGACTGCTCTGGTTCTAGCCTAAACGCAAAGCCTCAGTAGAGCACCACAGAACAACGGGTTTGTGTCAGGACAGGAGGATGAACAAGAGTAACACTGAACAACTGGTTAAGTTTAATCTGTTGTGAAGACATGTCCAGGCAAACCTGTCTGTTCCTTGTGCAATGCTCTCACAATTGAGATGGACACCAGGAAATCCCCAACTGCTCCCCTGAAGAAGGCAGGTACTGATGTACATTTTTAACCCTATGCAGAAGAATCTAGGTTTAAAAAAAAAAAAAAATTAAAAATCACGTGGCAGATGTTTTCAGCAGGCTGGATGTGACAACATTGCCTGGTTTCCCTTGCTGAGAGTACTACATAGGATCAGGGGGGCTGTTGTACTCAGGCTCTAAACTCTCCCAGCAGGCTACCGCCTTTCTGTTGCACACCAGGATGGTGATTAGCACAGAGATATTCTGGATTATAGTGCCACACAAATATCAACTACAGTCAGGTGAAAGGACATGCTGTTTATGCATCCTTTAAACCAACCTGGTACAAAGCAGAAGACCAATAGAGCTGCTGCCCTTTAACTAAAAAAGAACAATCTGGTTTTCTTCTTGTAAAGATAGCGCATAGCTGTTTGCTCTCCCTTTAGTCCCTGAGCAATTCAGCATTGACTAACTCAGATGTCTCCACTGGATATTGCTACAGCTGCCATCAGTAGGTTGGCTGCTGCTCCAATAAACACATGAGGAGTTATCATAGCTCTCATTGCTTTAGCTGAGCTCCACAGGATACTTTATGACAGTCAGAAAAGTGTATGTGCAATACTTATTTCATATTAGACTGAGAGAGCGAGAAAGATTGAGCAGCCGTGAAGAGGGTAATACTCCTTTTGTGTTGAACCACCTCACTCCTCCCATCAGACACAGTAGAGATCACAAGCAACCATGATATTATTAGATAGACGGAATCCCAGAGGACCCAGGGTGATGAGCTCTGCATTATAGAAACATGGAAAGATGAGCAAAGAATTCCAATATTCTCACCTCTGAACAAATATTTGCAAAAACCTACTCAAAATGGGAACTCGTGGCTTATAGAGGCTTTTTTTTTTCTTCAGTGCAGATTCAGATCCAGCTTCTCCAGATTACCTCACTTGAAAATAGACCCCTAGAAACAATTTAATATATGAAAGTAACTACACGGACTAATTATGGGCTTTGGGCACATTTGCTTTCATCTCTACTAGGCAGCCTTTGCAAGCGTGCCCCTTGATGGAGCCAGGACGGGCTGTGCACCCGCGAGCGGGCAGTGCTGCTCCATATGCACATGGGCACCAAGCCGTGCAGGTTCGGTGGCCTCGCTGGCTGTGGCTGATTTCCAAATAACATGGTAGCTGGAGAAGAGCGAACCAAGCAATGGCCCTGAGGGGGAGAATGGAGCAGTTAAGAGGCTGAACCTCTCAAAAAAATGGTGTGACTGAAGAAGATCTAACTACTACTTCAGTCTATATCCACAGCAGAGTGGTGCCACCAAGAAATAAAGAAAGGAGTCAGGGGAGGGCCCAGTTTCTGATCATGGCTGGTTCTGAAGGACTTACTACTTTTATCAGGTTTGCTTCTCCTCAAGCACAAAAGCTTAGCTACCACTGTACTACAGAGAGTTTGAGAAGTCCTGCCATCCATCACAAAATAAAAAGCATAAATTGTGTGAATCAGTGAAAACACTGATCAGTTAGTGACAGGTCCAAGGCTGAAGATCCAATCTGGCAATATCCGTGAAAAGAGACTAGCTCTGCCAAACACTCAAAAACAGATGATTGGATCACACAAAAATCAGCCTTTGACAAAGCAAACAAAATGCAAAACATGAGAAATGCAGACAACAACCTAAACAGGGTAAGCAGTGGCCTGGCACTGTAAAGATGGCAGAAAATCTAAAACATGATAAAAAAAGGGTAAAATACACAAGGAAAGAAAATCCACACTCATAAAAGAGAGAAAGTACCTGAGGCAGACAAGCATATGGAGTTCAAGCTGGAGCCTACAAAAAGCATTGCATGGACCTGCAGGCTCTGTTTGGAACATCAAGGGCCAAGATGCATTCAGAAAAAAGATGGATTGTAAATGCCAGACTGAAAGCCACAAAAGAGTGTGCACAGAAGAGACACATAGGGCTGTCACAGCACCTTAATTCTCAGAGTCTTTCATCAGAACAAAACACAGAATCACAGAATCACAGAATTACTAAGGTTGGAAAGGACCTTCAAGATCATCAAGTCTAACCATTAATCTAACGCCACCATGTCTCCTAAACCATGTCCTGAAGTGCCAGATCTACATGTTTTTTGAATACTTCCAGAGATGGTCACTCCGCCACCTCCCTGAGGAGCCTGTTCCAATGCTTGACCACTCTCTCGGTGAAGAAATTTTTCCTAACACCTAATCTAAACCTCCTCTGGTGCAACTTGAGGCCATTTCTTCTTATCCTATCACTAGTTACTTGGGAGAAGAGACCAACACCCTTGTCGCCACATCCCCCTTTCAGGTAGCTGTAGAGAGCAATAAGGTCTCTTTCTTGTAGAGAGCCTCCTCTTCTCCAGACTGAACAACCCCAGTTCCCTCAGCCGCTCCTCATAAGACTTGTGCTCCAGACCCCTCACCAGCTTCGTTGCCCTTATCTGGTCACACTCCAGCACCTCAATGTCCTTCTTGTAGTGAGGGCCCCAAAACTGAACACAGGATTCAAGGTGCGGCCTCACCAGTGCCGAGTACAGGGGCACAATCACTTCCCTACTCCTGCTGGCCACACTCGTTCTGATACAGGCCAGGACACTGTTGGCCTTCTTGGCCACCTGGGCACACCTGGGCTCGTATTCAGCCGGCTGTTGACCAGCACCCCCAGGTCCCTTTCTGACGGGCAGCTCTCCAGCCACTCCTCCCCAAGCCTGTAGCGTTGCATGGGGTTGTTGTGAGCCAAGTGCAGGACTCGGCACTTGGCCTTGTTAAACCTCATACAGCTGACCTCAGCCCATCGATCCAGCCGGTCCAGATCCCTCTGCAGAGCCCTCCTACCCTCCAGCAGATCAACACTCTCACCCAACTTGGTGTCATCTGCAAACTTCCTGAGGGAGCACTCGATCCCCTCATCCAGATCATCGATAAAGATATTGAACAAGACCGGCCCCAGAACCGAGCCCTGGGGAACACCGCTTGTGACCGCCCGCCAGACGGATTTAACACCATTCACCACAACTCTCTGGGCTCGGCCGTCCAGCCAGTTCTTTACCGAGTGAAGAGTACATCTGTCTAAGCCATGAGCCGCCAGTTTTCTCCAGGAGAATGCTGAGAATTCCAAAACATAACATTGTTGTGGAAAACAAATTGATCATTCATCTAAAAGCATCAGTTTTAGGAAAAAGTGAGATGAAAATTAAAATCTAAAAAAAAAAGTCATGGTTTTAATTAAAATTTTTTAAAAAGATAAAATCAAGGGAGCTGGTTGTCTTACCGTCAAAGAAATAAACTGTTACATGGGTACATAATCTACTAGCAAAGACAATGCTTTGTAATAATACCAAGGAAGGTGAACCCCTTCTTGAATTAAAAAAAATGGAAGAAAGAAAAGACATGGGTTTTGGCATCATCAAGAAGGGAAAGGGCATTAAGCTGCTAGGAAGGATGCTTTAAGTTTTCTAGAAAAGAGGAAAGCTTTTAGTGGAGTAGAAGTGAAGAGTGCCCAAGAATCCCAGGACTCATGGCCATAGGAAGATACCTTTCATCCCAGAAAAGAAGTTGGATAAATTGCTTGTATAAGCACTGAGTAACGGAGGTATGCCACCACATTTTCCATCCAGTTAAGGAAGTCAGAGATCAACATTCTACAGCTTATCAGAGTAAAACTTATATATATGAGTGGATAGACAGATAGATGTATATGTAGATAGATATGTACCTACATGACCATTTTCATGGTCAACTTGTAGGGCTTTAATTACCTTCTCCTTTATCAGATTCATTTGAAATAGACCAAGAGGTTGAAAGATTATGAGGGTGAGAGGCTGGGAGGAGGATGGCTAACAGACCGAGACCGTAATTGCAGAAGCCTCATTTTTAATGATACCAGGATAAAAAAAAAATCATTAAAAAATGAAACTCTGCCAGCCACATGAGAACAGATTCATTTTTGGAGGTGAAATTGCACATACAGTATTGATTGTAATTACATATTTGTTTGCAACCATATTGCCTTAGTACTGAATTCAGTCCTTGCTTGGCCGTTTGCCTGAAATAGTACAATGAAGATTACATTCAGACAAGAAAAATGTTACCTGTATGATTTGTCATCTAGGCATTTGCAGTAAATATTTGTGCTGAGAAAAGGGCGGGAGGCATGGTTTTCAAAAAAGGGACAATAAAAATTCTTTTTTCCTTTAAAAGCCACAATAATTAGTCTTAAAACGTTGTGAAGATACCCGCTGTGTGACAACATGACCCTGAAAGATTTTACTTCAGCTGACTGATGTGGATCCTCACACACAATATATTGAAAAATAAAATTAAAATTAAAATGGACCTTTTAGTACATTTATTTGTTGTTGCACAACAGTAACTGTGTTTTTCCTACTTGAGCCACAAAGCAAGTATAAGATGTTGAAAATGTAAATCAAGTAACCTTAAGGACTGAATCTTTTTGATTTGAGAAAGATATATGCAATATAATGCAAAAAACATTTTAGCAGAACCCAGAATAAAGTAGCTTATTTACGGTGATCAAACAATGCCCCGGAAGGCTGTAATTAAAGAGCTTGTTGCCTTTGAAACCACCTTTTCCGAATTGTTACTTTGTTCAGTAAAAAACACATTTATATCCTTTCATAAGCTCATCTCTAGTTTGACAATCCATATTACCAACTGCTGTGATCACATCAAAGCAACCATAACAATTGGTTCAATATCTTTTTTCTCCATCTTTCCTAAAATGCTAAGCAGCCACACCCCCATCTTCCCTAACATGAGCACTTTATTTGATTTATTTCTCATTATAGGTACAAGAAGAGTCTTTCTGTATTAAAAACAACAATATAAAATATAAATACAGTGAATGCCTGAGATGGAGAATGTCATTCTTCATGTCAGGCCATATGACAGTGCCACTGAGAGAAATACTTTATAATGCAAGGTAGAAGAGCAAATATCTCAGTAATATTTCCCTTTTTCTTCTCAGCAGCTTAGAGCCCCATTCGGTGACTGCTCTCGGAGTGAACGCTCCACTGATGCTGATAGGAAGTACAGCTCAAAATCAGGTCCATGACGAAACGGCAATAATACGTCACTCCTGTGTAACTCCCTTTTGCCACACACCCCCCGGGCACTTTAGCAAGGAGGGCTAGGGAGCGCAGCCCAAACAAGACAAAAAGCTTGACTAGGGTGGCACAGAGGACCATTCAGCAGAGCGGGAGCTCAAGCCCAGGCTGGCTGACTCCCAGTCTCACTGTCTGTCTGCTACAGGGAGGGAGCTGCTAAGCACTTCCAAATATCCCCCATTCTTTTTTTCTTTTCTTGTTTTTTTTTTTTTTTTTTTAACACAGACAAAGATTTTCTCTGGACAAAAACAAATGACTTTGCAGGCCAGACACACTAGGCATTGACTCCCTAGCCGCATGAGTCTGAATCCTTGAAGGAAAAAATCCTCAAAGGAAAAAATCCTCCCTTTCATCTCTCAGTAGCACCCACTGAATTCATTGCAGCTGGCAGGCTGAGCGGTCTTTGAAAGAAGATCCAAAGAACTGGGAACCTGGCTGCTTTGCAGGGAGATGAAAGATCTGACATATCCCGAAAGAGTAGAATTTTGTCCCAATGTCCTTTTCCCAGTGCTCCTTTCTCCACTATCATGTTGTCATCAGTTGCCCATATGGGTGCTGCCTTCCCGGATCAGGGGTGACTCTGTTTCAGGGGCCGGTGAAGTAGTTCTGCTTTCACATAAAGGCACGACTCCCTGGTGCAGCCATGCAGCCAGAATCACAATAGCCTGCTTTCCCTTACGACATAGCTCGGCTGGAATCACAGTTTTATTAAGGCTGCTGCAGGCTCCCAAAGTAATCCAAAGGGCATAATGTATCTATAATTAGTGTCAATGAAAAAGATATCATTCTTTATGGGCATTATTTGGAGGTTAGCCAATTGTACGGAGTTTATGTTCTTTGGCAAGAAGAGAGGTCTATTTTAAAGTTGCAGGGAGGAGAGCTTTGCTTAATAACTTTAAGCATATTACACTCTGATTAAGCAGTAGGAAAAAGCAAACAATTTCTGTCAGTAAGAAGTTAGGTGTCTTTTTTTTCAGCTCAGCTCTCCTGAGCACCGAAGATGCTAATCAGCGTGCTGGGTTTTCCCCACTAAACTCAAATAAACTAACATCTTGTGGGGAAGACACAAAGAGGATAAAAATCATACGCGCAATGGCAGGCAATGAAGGAAGCACGCCCCAGCTTCTCTCTCCAAGCCCAGGCTGTGAGAGTGGCTGCAAATAGTATGAAATGCCTGTATGGCTTTTATACATCCCCCCTCCGCCCCGAGAGGTGCACCCACCGAGAGCAGGTGAGCCCAGCTCCCCCTTGCCCACGTGGTGCTCCAGGGGCCCAGAGCTAGCAGTAGTCACGAAGGCTGCATGAGTTTGTGTAGAAGATCCTCTATCAAGTGACAGGGCAACTTCTTACTGATCTTTGTAACAGCTCTTCTCTCCTTAACGTCAAAAATCTGCAGGTTTGGTCAGTGTGGGACGCAAATCCTCCAAGGAATTCAGCTGCTGAATTGCCATGGAGGTAACTCCATCAAAAGGCTCTGTGCAAAGAGGGCATCTTATCGTGATCATACCCAATTAGGCTGCAGAAGGTCTGATTTTTGCCAGCATAAAACCATCAAAAAACAAAAGCTGTGAGATTTATCTTTTGCCATATAAAGTCAAACTTTAAATGTCAAGTGCTTTAAGCCATTTCAATCATAATGGAATTTTGTAAAAAATTACTTCTGCAGTTTCTGATTTATTCCTTTCCTGATAGGTTTATAGCCTTTTTTTTTTTAATACTTTCTTCTGATTCTCATCTATCCAGAGGGCTCACGCTCTGCATGGGGCAGCAGAGCTTTGTGCGTGCAGCACCCACTAATAATGGAAAGAGCAAGTGAAACCACAGCTCCACATGCAACATCTTTGACCTTTTGTTTGGGTTCACCCACACAAGTCAGAATTACTGTGGCAGTGAAGAGAATTGCCGAAAGCTTTTTTTGAACAGCATTAGTCACTGTTTTAGCTGTTCGTGATTTATTTAGTTTTATTCATTTTCTTTGCAGCATTAATTTCTTTGACTTAAGGTATGTTTAACAGAAAATCTGTGCTTTGTTGGACTAGGTTTAAGAAGGCTGTTTAAATTAAGTTGCAGGATCAGACCGGAGTGTTGAGCACTTCACAGGTGAAGCCCAGAGCTGGAAACGTGCTTAAGCATCTTCCCCTACTGAGATCACAGCATGCTGCCCCTTGTGCCATTACTGTGTGCCCAACGGAGCTAACCAGAAACAGGGAACCTGGGCTAATGCCATGTTCCCTCATGCATAGATCACCAGGCACTGGAAGAAAAAATACCCCACAAAAGCCCTGTAACTCTGAAACGTTGCATGGTCATGGGCTTGTGTATCATGAGATGTTTATCCCAGGATCTTCTCTCCTCTGTCATCTGCTATAGTTGTCCCCTTATCTTCCCAGAGCCCAAGTCTGTGAAAATTGTCTTGGTATTTTTACAGGATGGCAGGTTCACATGTAGGGAAACAGGGCTCCTCCTACTGCAGATTTTCTCCTCGCATCCCTGGAGACCCACGTGCAACAGCAGCCGGGGAGCCCTCTCCACTGCAGGAAACGGGCACATCGAGGGCAGCTTCAGCAAGCCAAGGCAGGGGGGTTGACCCCTGCGTTGAGACAAGGCAGGCGATTTGGGTATTCTGCCCACCTCCTGTGCCATCCACAGAGAAGCCCAGAGCTGAACGTCACAGAAAGAAAATCCCCACAAGGCGATCCTCGAAACAGTTCGCCCTCAGCACCAGCTACCCAGGGTCAGGTTTTTCTCACTGTATCTGGATGAATCACCCCATTGAGGGCAGCGGCATGCATAAAATGAGCAATATTTGACCCATAGAAGTCAGGTTTTGTTCTCATATTGCATTCACCGAAAGGCACTTTCCTTCTCCTTCAGAATAAAATATGTTTTTGAAGCAGCTTGTACAAGTGCAAGAGAGTTTCAGTGGTACATATTAATACAGAAAATTTACCAACATGCTCTGACTACTGACCACAAAAGAGAATCCACACTACCTGTTACTCCTGCTGTACCTAGGGCTCCTGCTCCTAACTGCTGAACTGAGAGCAAGGGAAACAACTATGTTCAAGGGGAAAGAGACGCTTCCATTTTTACAGACAGATTTGCCTTCTATCTCTGTTAAAAAATGAGACAAATGAGCAAGTGCAAACCCCGTACCACAAATTTCTACCATTTCATGTGCAACACTCCCTTTGGCACGCACTCAACTCAGACTCCACCCAGTAAATGTGCAGGTCATTTTTATTGATCTTCCACCTCTAAGAAGTACAGCCTTAATTATCTTCATCAAAGCTGTTCAAAGCTGTCCATGCTTTAGCCCCTCTTTAAATTGTCTTGTTGCTCTTTATAAGAAAAAGTGCCTTTATTAATCCCAAAGAGGCAGCTTGCTTGTTTTATTCACACATATTACAGACTGCATATCCTAGCTTTCATCGACTCACTGGCTTTTCACACTGATAAGGGATCAGGACTAGTTCCCTCTAGGCTGGCTTAAGAACAGTGAAAAATCATTCCATCCTACGTGATAGTTTTCTAACTATTAGTGTTGAGAGAGATTTCCTGTCTAAACTAGGACTTGGGGCAGCTGAGACTTGGTGTTCAAGGATTCCTCTATTCAGTTTGAATAGCTGCAGTTACAGGGTTAACAGGACTTTTTGGAAGTGGTTCCAGCACTCTGCTGCTGGTCAACAGAACCCATCACTCCCCTGGAAGGCTCACAGAAGCTCACGCTGGAAAATGCTGTTTCCCAGTAATAGAAGCAGAAAGGGTGAATTTGAAACTGCAGAGAGGGCAAGCAGGCATGGATATGCAGCCAGCGAAGGAGAGCCAGGAGGAACCGTGAGCCTAAGCATGTTCATGTTCTTTATAGTTCACCAAAGGGAGTTTTGCAATAGAGCTATTCACATTCACCAAAGGAGCAAATCGCAAAGGGTTTTGTTTGGCATCGCCCCTCGCGCCGCTGTCGGAGAGCACCAAGCAGCCAGCCAGAGAGAGCATCCCACCTGGCAACACCGAGCATCTGTAACTCCCTCAGGCCTGGAAGGGCTTTAGCCAGGGATGTATATGTAACCCCACTGTTGTCTCTTCCCACCGTTTTCTCCCTGCGCAGAGAGACCTGGCACAGATCCCCAGGAGAGGGAGCGGAGAGCGGAGCACTTCGTTTACAGCGCGCTGCTTCACTGCACTCCCCACCTGCAGAGGTGGAGGCTGCTGGCTTAAAGGTCCCTTCTCCCCAGAAGGAGAGCACACAGCACAAATTTCCCCGATGAGTTTCACGGGTCCATCATAAAGGGGAGATGCCCTGGCGCTGCGATTTACGCAACGCACGTTCTGCTTTTGAGCAGCAGAACTGCAGAGAGGAGCTACCGGCTCTCCCTGTATTGTGGCAAGTCCCAATTCCTGGGACTCTAATCCCATTGCTGATGTGTGTACTTAGCTTTAGGGGAATTAAAAAAAAAAAAAAAAGGCAATGTGGGATTTCTATTTAGGCAGAGCAAAAATGGGAAGGCTGCAGGTAGGGAACATGGCTAGTGGCAAGAAACACCAAGCTAATAGGTTCTTTGAGCAGTTCTACATTTTTCACAGTTGAAGTTCGACACTTTTTATTGTTCTGCTACTGGTTAAATTAAGCCTGCAGAATATTAAATTTAATTACCCATAAAATAATTATATCAGTATTAAAACAGACTTAATTTTTGCAACATAAAGGTGAAAGTCTGTACTTGCATGCTATCTGTAAAAATCAGTGGTCATAGAGTACTTAGCTTACTAAGCATCAATATTTACTAAAATGTTCAAAGAAAGATATTCAATTAATCAAATCAGTTTCCAATGGAGTTTCAGTAGTTTAATTTTTTAATAACATATTTTAATGAGCTATTAAATTGTCACATACTTCAG
The DNA here is from genome assembly GCF_000687285.1 of Phaethon lepturus. Lineage (NCBI taxonomy): Eukaryota > Metazoa > Chordata > Aves > Phaethontiformes > Phaethontidae > Phaethon > Phaethon lepturus. The sequence continues at coordinate 12,612 of NW_010509818.1, forward strand.
TCTGCACTGTAGTTCCTTCTAATCAACGCTTATTACCAAGGTATTTGTATCTGGCAAACTTGCTCTCATTTTATAACCAGTCTTCTTATTCCCTTCAGAGATTCAACAGCCCAGTTTCTGGTTTGACCGCAGAGTCCAAAACAACTGCCCCGACAGGCATCCTTGAGTTTTGCAGAACCACCCTCTCCTTTCACCTGTTTTCAAATCAGGAATAACAATAATTTCTCTACTTCTGTACAGTCCTTTGAGTGTGATGAATGAAAAGCACTTTAGAAGAACGCGGGGCTATTACCAAAACCCCATGCTCCCGACTCTGCATGGTGTTGGACAGTCATGGATGGTGACGGCAGGTTGGGGCTCTGACTGTGCAGCCACACACTGGCGGAGGGAAAGGGGACTGGGAACATGAGAGCATGAACAAGCTCCTCAAATGTTGGCTATCCTGCCTGACACAAACTGGGTAAGGCTTCAACCAACCCCAAAGTCCAGGTGTAGCATGAAAAACACTGACATCAACCCAGGGAAACCCTTCTCTCTGCTTCAAGCCAGGAACAGAGAGGTGAGCAGGAACACAGCTTCCTCAGAAAGGTGTCTAGGTCGTGGTATTCACTAGCAACAGCAAAAGTTCAATTGCCCATAGCTTCTCTAGCTGGAAGTATTCTGAATGGAAACAGGGTCTAGAAAGTCCTGTCCACTTGCAGTTTGGGGAGCTACAGTTAAATACATGACAATTCCACTAATAGCAGCAGGAACATAATTTTTTACAGGCCAGTAGAGAGACTAATGGTGGAATGGGTGCACACAGCATATGTTTTAACTTAATCTTCACCAGGAACTGCAGCAGGCAGGGTTGGGTCTGAAAACAGAGACCTAGATGGCGTTTGATGCTATATAATTACGAAGGCAGAATGGGATCTTTCAGAGATTTTACCTTGCCCAAGGGCAAGCAAATTCCCACTCTTGCCCTGGTACTTGACTTTGCAGCTTCTAACAAAAATACCTCACCACATGGAAAAAGATACATCCATCCTTACAGCATTATGCTTTCCTTACGCTTCCAGAGGTACTGAAAACCTGTCAAGAACAGTAAGGCTGATTTGCAAGTCCCATATTTGTAAAACCATTTAGACCTAAGAGAGTGTGTGCAAAATGTTGCTTCCAGATAGAGTAAATGAAGAGTTTCATCCCCATAGCACACTGTCCACCACAGAAGACCAGTGAAAGGATTATATTCTGTTGTCTTTTTACCACATAAATTGTTATAGCCTTCTTTGCTTGGCTGCTACAACTTCAATGTGACAGCTCTAACGGATTTAGTAGACCATTATTTACTCTATTAGTCATTTTATATACCTGGTTAAGCTGACATTAAAAAACCTTGCACTTTTTTCTGGGGTTGTGGAGAGGGGAATATACATAGCACGTACATATGTACAAATTCTTGCCATTTTAAATTCTTACGTCAGAAAATTAATCATCCCTTGTGACTGACCGGTTTCAAACAATCCCATGTAATGCTTTAAAAATAAATCTTCTCTTTCACTACCTGCATGTTGTGCTGGGAATGGGTAAAGATTCCTATGAAATCCAACTCCATAAAACCACTAATCTAAGTAGGACTCAGCTGAACAGGCTGACTCTGCAGCCAGTTGGGAGCTACTACAATCAGTGCAGGAACGCGCTGATTTGGTCCCTGCAACCATAGCAATAAACCCACGTTCGCTGCCAATAGCCTGCCATTACCCACGACGTGATTGCTGGCGTCCGGCACGCGGTAAGAGAAATCAAAAGGGTTGTTGGGGGGGCAGAGGATCTGCCCGAGGAAGGACTAAAGAATGGTTGTCCTAATGGAAATTTGAAGTGCACAAAGTGGCCCACTCTCCTGTTTAGCAATATAACAGGAGCTACTTCAGGCGCTCTCTGAAGCACTACTCTCGCTTCAGAAAATGCAACATAAATCATACTGCAATCACAGAACAGTGTGTGCACCCCTGCTGCCAGGTACAGAGGGGAGCAAAATGTTCAGGAGAGATCTGAGACAGACAGAGAGCTCAGGGAGGGAGGGAGGGAGGGGGAGGAAGGGGGAGTCTGGGCTGAGAAGATCTTTTGTAGCCCGAGATCCTGCAAACCTCTCAGGCACAACATCTCGAGAGTCTCTCGCTTCCTCTGAAGCAAGGAAGACGGAGACGGAGGAGACAACACAAGCCTGCTAGTGGACATCGGTGTTCCTAGGTACCTGCAAGCAGTCCGCAGATGTGCCAGCGGTGAGGGGAAGGGCACACATCTGTATCAGCCTTGCTCGCTGCATGAGCAGGAGAGCTGTGTGCGTCAGTGCTGTACCCAGCCTGCTGCTGGGAGGGCACATGAGTGCAGCTGGGAGGAGGCCACCGGGAGAAGAGGACAGGAAGAGGTGGTGCTGCTGAAGACTGAAGAAGCACCAGAGCAGCACAAGGGCTCTCGCTTTTAGTGCAAACATGCCTGGGTCCCTATAGCACATACCACCTTCTCCCAAGGCTGCGCAGGCTCCTTTATTACAGGCAGTCACCACATAACAGCTTTTTTCTCTCACAGCCAGGACGTTGCTGCAGAATGGTCTGTGGGTTAAGGTCCCACTGTTTTTTTCTCCTCGTGTGGAAAGGTTTACACAGTAAACGGAAGCACAAGCTGAAATGCCCTGGCTCCAGAGATGTACTGATACGAGTTTTACCATCCACTAGCAGCAGGATGCAGACCAGGAACTCAGCTGGGCTACCATAATTTTATCATAGTACTTTGTATATATATATACAACTTATGGTATTTTGTGTACACATATACATACATATATATACATGTACATGTACATACACGTAAATATACATACAACTTGTATTTATACTACCTCTGCTTCCTAGCTGTGTGGAAGGAAGATGGTTTAGGGGACATGGTGGCGCTGGATTAATGGTTGGACTTGATGATCTTGAAGGTCCTTTCCAACCTAGTGTTTCTGTGATTCTGTGATTCTGTGAAATATGGTGGCTACTCAACTTTAAGAAGGTGATCTGCCCATTTTTAGTTTAAATTCCACTCTTCATCACTTAGGTAGTAGCCTCCTTATCAAGAACTTAATTCAGTTCAAGTTCATGGGCCATTTTAAAAAGTAAAACTTGAACAGGTTACATGTCAAAGGTCAGAAAAAGCATATTTTCAAAAGTTTCTGGTAATTTTGGCCAAGTTTGTTTCCCAGAATGCCTTTTTTTGTGTATCAGTACGAGGCAGTTTCCAGAGCAGCTAGGATGGGCAATCAGGAGAACATGGACCCTGTGTCACCATCAGAGCTTAAGCATGCCCTTTCCTGTTTTCTTTCCGCCCCAAGAGGCTGTTCTTGCAGAGGGAAGAACCGCCCGCTCTGGCCACAGTGCCGAGATCGCAGCTCAGACTTTCCATGGCCACAGCTAAATGACAGCCACCTCCTCTCTCCTCCTACTATGGAGCAACATGGGGGTGTTTAGATTAATGTAAAGAGAGATATTGTGGATCCTGAAGCAAGCACACAGCTGAAGCTGAAGCAGGCTTCAGCTCATTTCATAAAGCCCCTTCTGTTTTATCTAGTGTGACCCCAAATTTTCCCTTGCAGTGGCAGGGAGGTAACTTTCTCTTCCTAGACTAATACATGGGCCTGACATGGTGTTTTCACTGTCATTAAAGTCAACGCTCTGACCAAGCGCAGAACTTCTCCCGCCAGTGCAAGTGTCTTTACTATGTTTCCATTGTGTTTTGTGCACAAGCAGAACCCAGCAATAAAAACACCATAAAAAGGTCTGCTGCAGGAAAACCCAGCAAAATATTGCCCCTGTGATGCTCCTGTCTGGCTCATACCCATCCCTTCGTATTGTTGCACACCTGAAGTATCCCCAAAGGAAGGGCAGAACTTCAGGAAAACCTTATGGTCCCTCACGGTTGCTTTCCAGATGCTCTGGTTCTTTAGTTCTGAGACAGAGAGCACCCCTCCGTGCCAAGCCCAGAAGAGCAGAGCTAGGTTTAATCAATTAACCTCTGTGAGGTGATTTGCAATTGCAGTGTTATGGCTCTGTGTGAGTGCAAAGCAGATCCATGACTCATGCCAGGATTCTTTCCAGGGTACAATGAGGAGTAACTATAGCTCCTTCCTCACTGCCTGGGAGAAGACCAGATGCACACCATGCCAAAGACGTCTCCAAAGCCATTGATCATTACACTGGTTCTTCAAAGGGAAAATTGCAGCTGGTGGGAAACTGCTGGGAGACAACTCTGTCAGCATCCTCCCTCTGCCTCCCCCACGTCCCGGTCCCAAGGTAGATGGGGATGTCAAAGGTAGACTTGCAAAGCCCTGCCAGAAAACACCGGATGCTCACCTTGGAAATAGATGCCTGACTGGATTTGGAGGACCCTGGGAAGGGCTCTGGGATCCAGAGAATGAATGAACTTCTCCAGGGTAGATGCCATGGTCCGCAGCAAGGCAGCATGTGGGTTCGGCACGCAAAGACCAGTGGAAAGCTTTCGAGGCAGCAACGCTTGCAGCCTGGTGCATGCTGCACCTGGGAGAGCCGTGGGGCTCCGTGGTGGAGGGGAGGAGCGGCACGGGGAGGTACTTCTGCTTCCTCCCTTCCGTGGCTGCTTCCTCCCACGGCTGCAGCTGGAGTGGGGTGAGGCGGGACGATGCTGAGCCGGTGGCCTTGCCACCAGGCTGGGGTACCCGTACCCACAGAGGATCCATGCCAGGCTGGGAGAAGTGCGGGGGGTGCTGTGGGTACTGGGCTTCATAGGGTGCAGGGGGATCTGCCATTCCTTTCATTGGTGACGGTTATTGACCCTGTGAAAAGAAGACATTGAGTATCAGCCCTGTCTAAAGCGGGGGAAAAACATCATGTCCATCATGTCTGGGTGGTTTTTGGTTGGTTTTTTTCTTTTCTTGGAGCATGGCAAAACAGTTTGGTGTTTGTTCTCGTCAAAACCACCAACAGCCTTTGAAGAAAAGAACTGAAACCATTTTTTCTGATGTTTTTTGCTGCCTTAAGTATTGTACCTGGATTTAAGACATCCAAATGGAATACAAATGACGTTGTCATGTAAATGGACATTAAAACACAACGTCGTTATGCAAAATGGCCAAGATTTTTTCATATGTCACCAGTGACTTGTGGGGCTTTGAATCTGAGATGCAGCAAGTGGGACTGAATTTTAAGAGCCCGGGACCATGTGAAAATCAGACTGCGCTGAGGGCAAACCCACCGTGTTGGTCCCAACTCTGCTCTTCTGCACCTGATCAAGCGCTGTTATTGCAGCAGCACTCCTCTGAAGAGCGAGACCATGTAGCAAATAAGTGTCATTCAGATCACCAGGAAAACTGAAGTGACTGTGATTTCATGTTCCCTTACACCGCTCTCCTGTCTCCCTGAGGTGTCAAGGAAAGTAAGAAGCATGATGTGACAAAATGGTGAGTGAGATAACCAACTATTTTTGAAAAGCTCGGTAGCTGCATTTCGTCTATATGTAATAATTTATAGGAGACAATTAAAAACCTCACATATTAAAACCCAAAATGCTTATAGTGAGTGCTCAGGCCTCTGAGGTGCCAGGCCAACTATGGGGTTTGAAGAGTTTGTTAACTTGGTCTTAACAAATATTGCTCCAGAGCATGTGAAACAGGTTTTATAAGCGTGGAGCCTGCAGGTGCAGAGCTCACTATTGCTGGCTGCTAACGCTGCAGGTGCTGCAGGCCAGATGAGTAACAGGACTTTGGGTCTAGGAGTGACAGGTATTAGTAAAAGCCAAACTAGAGAACATGCACAGCCAACCACTCATCAATTATTTTAACACAAAAGATCCCTCATTTTCCCCTCCCAATAACACACGCTTGAAATTAAGCAAATATAATTGATCTGGAACAGAGCTGGGGAAATCACACATTTTTGGTGGTAATCAAAAGACCCATATTGTAAAAAGCTTGTTCTTACAGGGTACAGAGAACTTAAATATGTGAGTGGTTTCGGCTATTTCAGTGAGACATCTTTATGTGTTTAAGAATTATGTGTGCAACTCTAGCAAATCAAAGCCAATTTTCTTGATGTACCAGCTCCCAAGGTCGCCAGGGATTGTGTCAGTGCCAGCAGCTGGGCTTTACCTGTCCACATTGTTTTGGTCTAAGGATAAAGAGCCCCTGAGGCCATTTCTACTGTTCCTGAATTCACTTCTACTTGGCTCTTCACTTTGATAAGATTGCCAGGAACAACGCCACAAAAAACATTTAACATGGACTGCAAACACACATAAAAAATAATAACTGGTTTAAAAATCCCGTGAACCCAACAAATGTACAAACAGGCATGGATTTCGTACACGGAAAATCAGAACAACACCTGTTCTATGTTGCTGAATGCAGCAGCCCAACAGCATGGAGTGCAGCTCCGTGCTCCCAGGGCCGACCAGCGGCACGTCCTCCCAGCAGGCAGGCACGCACACACACACCTACAGCACCTATGCACACAAATGCACTGCCAGCCACGTAGACCAGCCCAGACAGAAACCACGGCACTCACACAAGCACGAGTGGCCTCATCCTGTTCCCCTCTCAGGCTGATCCAGACAGATGTCTGTTAGTGAGAAATGTATTTGCACATCTGCAGTGTGGATCCCTCTGGTAGCTGGGCTTAGGCGCACTCCACCCAGTAACTGGCCTCCGAGCCTGCCGGCGTGCGGGCATGCGGGCAGCCCTCGAGGCGCAGAGCCCCGGGCCCGCGGCTGGTACAGAGCCCTCTCAGACACACGAGCGCACGGACACGCACGCCTCCCTCTGGCTCCCAAGCCACTGGACCTGCTGGCACCCAGACGGGCCTGTGACCCGTGATCCTTCTCCAGCTGCTGGCACTTAGAGCCCCATGTGCACCCCCCACCCCATGGGCGCAGGGGAACAACCAGAAATGGAGCTGGATGAGAGGCCAGGACGGGCTGCGCTGCTGTGGCGCAGGGCACGGCCAGGCGAGCGCACTGGCCAGCAGCCTGCTTGTGTGCGACCAGTCCCTTTTACCCCCTTAGGCCCTGCGTTTTCCCTCCTTTGCTCCTCCCCAAACCACCTTGATCCCACCCTTTCCCCACCTTTGGTTCCCCTCCCAAACATCCCATAATAAGTCTTGCACGTGGCTATTGCCCGGCACCCCGTAGTGAGTCCCACACCTCTAAGTACAGCCCCGCTCCGTCTGCTAGGTGCTCCGGAGAGCCTCTCCCCTCCGCGCGTGCGGTGGGTGTCACGCCCGGCTCACGGGGCTGATCACCCTCCTGTGATGCCCCCGGGGGGCTTTGGGCAGGGCCCCGTTTCTCTGATGGGTTACTGGGGTGCCTGGCTGGTGCTGTGCCTCCGTGCTTCCTCAGTGGGGAGACGAGCCATTAACGGGCCGATGGCTCTCCTGTGATGTGCCTGGAAATACCCTGGGCAGGGTACCGCTGGGGTTCCCCCACCGCTGTTGTTCCTCTGTGCTCCTCGGAGCGTGCAGAGACCAGCTTTTTATCAGACAACCTAACAAAACCCACCGTCTTAGGTGTGATGAAGCAAGTATATATACACTCGTCTGAAATTGCAATCCAAATCAGGAGTGCTGTCCACTGCTCACATGTCATCAGACAAGTCCTCATCTCTGCTAGCACCTAGAATGGTAAATGAGAACCGCTGATCTGTTCTCCCAAAGGCTCTGCAGGAGGTTTTTCCAGTTTGATGTGCAACACCAAGTGCAGAGAAAAATAATTTGCCATCTCCAAACCATACTTGATCCCGGAGTGGAAGATTACGACAGCATCATCATGGACTGCTGGTAATAAGAGACCATTTGGGGGCATTATCCTATTGGATATTAAATCCTCAGGAGGATCTTGACTTGGAAAAATTCCTTTTGTTTGGTCTAAGTTTCCATATTGAAGATTAAGACAAGCTGCTGAAAAATGCATGTATAATGTACCGAGAGAAGGCAAAATCTGAGGCCCTTCTTCCCACACTGAAAGAACAGAGGTCACAAACCTCTCCATACCACACCTCCGTTTCTGGTTTATTATGTCCTTCACAAAGCTCTTACCGGGACCTCCATGTTACCTATGCCCTGCAGGCGTCGGCAGGTAGCGTCCAGTTTGGTCACTCCATCCTCTCCTGCCAACAACAGGGTGAAGGTCAGGCCAGCATGGAAATCTGTAAGATCCAAAGCAGCCATGAGTCCTTGTGCAGCCACGGCGCCGGCAGCTCCGGCTGCCCTGGAAGGCAGCACAAACAGGGACCCACCTCTCCCCGCGTGGAAAGGCCCCCGCTCATTCCCCCAGGGGGTGGCCAGGAACCAGCTGTAGGGGAATATACCTGAAAAGTAGTGGTTAGCTAATTGAGACGAATGGACAAATGGGCAAAACACAGAATTTTGAAAACTATTTCCAAGAATGTTTTTCTACCATGCTGATGAACACTCATTTGTTTTACTTATTGGTTTTCAGGAAGCCGATAAAGTGTTTCAAGTTTCCAAATAAAATCAGTTCCGAGCCTGTGAAGGTCTGTGATTTTTTTTTTTAAGCTCAGACCATTCTCCAGATGAATGCAGCCATTAGTTGAGCTGGTAAATATGAAACCAGGCATTACATCTTCGGGAAGATATGACCCATTTATTGAGCTTATAAACACAAGGGAAATGTATTTGATACTTGAGCTGGCAAAACTATAATTCCCAAGAGGAGGATGCTTTAGGGAAACGGGGAACAGCCGAGCCTTGTGAGGTAGGGGTGAGTGAGGTTTATATTGAATGGTTGTGCTATCTTTTGAATCAAACTCAAGGTACAGCAGGAGGTTCAATGCACGCACTTACATTTTTTTTCCAGTGGAAGGTGTAAACTCCACCTGTCGTTAAAAATAAAGTCAGACTACACTGTAGGGAGTCCTCCCTGACACAGGTGCATCGGGCTGTGAAATAATCTCCCAAGGGAACAACCGGACACCTGGGATGTTTAGGCCTCGAATAAATATAGCACTATAGGACACCATCAAGAACAATACTGATAGAGAGAGAGAGACGTCATCTATTCCTATAGGTGATGAGCTGTAGTGCCACCCTTCATTTATAGGCGTCTACTGGCTCAATGAAGTCGGATGAACAATGTTACAGCAAAACTGCTCCAGAGGTGAACCCAGCATGAAAAGAAAATGCAGAGACTTCAGGAGCTGGGATCTTCCTCTCCTGGTCAGCACCAGTTCTGGTAGGATCGCTCAGGTTTTGTACAACCCACCCAAGAAGCACCTGACACTCAGACGACAACTATGCCTTTTTAATGGCCCCTGTGATGTAAACTCATGGTCTCAGCAGCTAGAACAAGCTGTCCCCATCATAAGCAAAAAATCCATCCCCTACAGTGGTACTCCTGGATTTGTCCCAGAGAGACAGGGACCGAATTGGCTACTAAAGACCTACTTTAAACAACAACATGAATTGTTGTAACATGAGTTACAACATGGTAGATGGATCTTGGCGTACAAGCTTTTTCTACTGCTTCTGTATGTATAGGTGGATGGGAACAACTACACAGAAAAGCCAAAACGATCACCTCAAAAACTGAAATCATTCCTTCCAAAGTAACCTAGCTTTGTTAGTCTAACATTTATGTAACTTATTCTCCAGCACCTGCAACGATTGCTTCTAATTTCACCTTAAAATATAAAGCACTCATTGCACAGCATAATTCAGTGACCCCAAAAAGTTGTGGGTTTTTTTAACATTCCTACTTCCACAGATGGCCTCTGCTCATACACCGCCTAGGATGGGTCAGTTTGGGTAGAGGGTTTTTTAATCCTGCGGACAAAGACGTAGCAAGATCCTGCTGA